>NC_090903.1:1138594-1438594 GCF_040956055.1 Brachionichthys hirsutus
CCTCCTCAAGTCTCTATCGAACTGCTGTGGAAGGAAACAAATCAGTTTCTTCAGCATTGAAAGGACGAGCTGAAAGTTCGTATGTTTGTATAATAATGTAGACTATAAATTAAAAGGTGAATTAAAATTATTTCTGGTAAAATTGGTTGTGCACCTTGACATGTATCATCATTGAGTCCAAGTAACATTTATTGTGTGGTGTGTGCCTCAACAGGAAATGATCCACAGTAACGCCTTTATCTATTGTCCATGGATTCAGCTACAAGCTAATGCTAACAAGGAATAGAAGTCTCCATACCCTGGACCCAGACCATCCCAGCAGAGCGAAGGCATAATGATCCATCGGTGGCGAGACCAAGTCCACCCGCACTGCCCGCCAGCCCCTGCTGTCCCATTCGTCTTTGTGGAGACCCTTGTCCACATGGCTGCTCTCCAGCCGCATGATCAGGAAGCACTTTGCAAACTGGTCCATGGCCGTGAACCTTTGACCGGGAGGGTTTGACGTGTTAAAGGTGGAGGGCTGGTAGTCACAGTAGAGTAGGATGCCCTGGTAGACAGAAAGAAGATGCTCTGTTTCTTGGTCACAATATAACCCACAAACTAAACATGAGAAATACATTCGAGTTTCAAGAAGAAACCTCTAGAAAGGTTTTGCGATTATGGCCAATGCTGCTAGTAATGATACTCGGTACAACTGTACGAGGTAAGGAAGGCGATCAGGGCTTTCGTAATGTGGTAAGTCCCCTGGAACGTCTGTCGAACACTCATTCCAGCCACTTTCAGTAAAATGAACACAATAAAAAAAAAAAAAAAAAAAACGGGAAGCATAAATATAGAATCAGTAAAGCTCTTAAGGCTACAATCTCACGTCGCCTCAAATGGCAATGATTAAAGTCTTTTCAGTCGCTCTTTAAAGGTGGGCAGTGAAGGGGACTGCCTGATGTGCGTTGGTCACAGAGAACTCTCTGTCCCCTCTGAACCGCCGCTTCGACCTCGAGACCTCGAGCAACGACTGATCTGGGGCGTCGACCCGGGATGTAGGGGTGAAGAAGCTCAGAGAGGTGCGAGGGGGCGAGATCATTTTAAAGTAATAAATCACTAATATCAGTAATTAAAGAAACATCGAACTCTTCTAAGATTCTGTGAGAGGGAGCAAACGCTTGGCATTTTAGCTTTAAAAGCACTAAATGAGCAAAAGTACAAGCAGCTAAAGCAGAAAAGCTACTCTGACAGACACACAAAACAGTTGCCAGATCTGCAAACAGGTCAAAACGTCCGGATACAGAGAGGAGACACGCGGCAACCGGCCGTGGTTGTGTGCAAGCCAGGGTTATAATAGTTTTGGATTTTTAATTATAGTTTAGTTTTAGTTAGTTTTGAATTTGTTTTCTCTAATTCAGTTAGTTTTAGTTAGTTTTTAGAGTGGATTTGTTAGTTTTTATTAGTTTTAGTTTTGTTTTTATTCGTTTAATTTAGTTTTTATTAGTTTTAGTTTTTCATACTTTGTGTTATTTGTCAGACGCAGGATTAAAAAATAATAAAATAATACAACTCAACAAAAGATAACATAAAATAATTTATATTTTATATATAACAGTCCGCAGCATAGCTGCTAACGTGCTACAATCTCGCAGTTAGCTTTCTTGTTTCTCTCCGTCGTAATAAACACATCCCACATGGGGCTGGAGCGCTCGGCGTTTCCTGCCGGCTTCCGTCGGTAGTGACGTCACCAACCCGATTCTCAACGAGCAGTGACGGGAACAGCCGGACGGAGCCGCTGGCTCACGTAAAACTCCTCGAGCAAAATAAATCAATTTCAAAATCGATAAAGACGAAAACGAAGGGATTAGTGTCTTTAATTTTTATTAGTTTTAGTTAGTTTTGTGAACGGACAATACCGTTTTAGTTAGTTTTAGTTTTCTCTTTTAATTTTAGTTTTTATTTAGTTCAGTTAACGAAAATGTTTTTTCAATTCTAGTTTTCGTTTTTTCGTTAGTTTTCGTTAACTATAATAACCCTGGTGCAAGCATCAGCAGCCGAGATCCTTCGTTGTTCGCACGCCGGATGGAAGAGTCCACGGGAGGAACAGGAAACATCTGCTGAAGACGAGGGAGAGGGAGTTCCCACCTACATGGCAGTCGAGACAAACAACGCTAACTATGATGCAGACTGTGAAAATACAGAGGTCCTCCCAGAGACTGCTGCTGATGCTGGACCGGTGCAGTCACGTCTGTATCGTACGCGTTCTGGGAGACAAGTCAAGCTTCCAGCTGGATACAGAGACTAAACGTAGATGTGTCACACAGTTTGAGTAAAACATGCTTAGGTTATGTTGTTAAGGACTCGAATATGGTGAATTTTTACCCTCGCCGAAGGGGAGGCGAGGGTATTGCAATTGGGTGCGTTTGTTTGTCTGTCCGAGCGCATAACTCAAAAACTAGGAACCCAATCGACTTGAAATTCTTACACAAGCAAGCTTCTGTCCGTGGCTCGGTCCTCCCCGAGAATGGCGTTGATCCGGATCTGGATCCAGATTCTAGAATTATTTTTACATCTGGAATTGTGCCTGTGCTGTAAACTGCCACTTTAAGAGGGAGGGACACGAATGGCATGATGGGAAAAAGAGTCCAGAAGGAGTCTTGTAGTACGTTCCGGAGCAGCAAGCTAGAGCAGGTTTGGCCCCTCTGATCCGGAAGCCCTGTTTACTGTCTCACAAGATCCAATAGTCTATTGGAGGCGGGGTCTGCAGTCTCTGATTGTCTTTCTAGTTTTTATTCGTTTTCTTTGTGGTAGTAAAGCACTGCTGTTTGTATTATAAGGTAGATGATAGAATGCAACACAAGGAGTTAGTTTTTGTGTGTTATTGAAATGAAATGAAATACTTTATTCATCATTATCTGTCCGACACACAATGAAATCGCGTTTTCACCCTAGAACAACGGGCCCCTTGAAACAACCACACACTAACACGTCATCAAAGGAGAGGGAGTAGAGCCGTTAGCGGGGACGGTGCCTTGCTCAAGGGCACCTCGGCAGTGCTCTGGAGGCTCCAGTCACCAACACACACTCCACATTCCGCCAGAGCTGGGACTCAAACCGGGGAAGCGGTGGACTTCTGCGCTTCCCAGCCCAGGGACCAGCCCAGGGACCAGCCCAGGGACCAGCCCAGGGACCAGCCCAGGGCCCCACCCAGGGCCCCACCCACTGAGCCACTGCCGCCCCTAAGTATTTGTAGTACTTAAGCTGTTTGAATGACTGGGTTGAAATGAACGAGGTTTAGGGTAAGTACAAGAAAACAAAAAAAGAACTTAAGAGGGATGTAATGTATTCTGTGAGTTTGTGTAGCGCCTGCCCAAATGTAAATGTGCTTCACGGAAGTCGGTGAATAAAGACGGGGTTGTTCAGTCTATAACGGTGTCCGAGTCACACGATATACGATAAACACTGTCCAGAGAACTCTTTCTTCCGTTTTTGTGCTTTGGGCATCAAACCAATAGCCTGCTGATTGCATGGGTTGGGGAGAAATCACATTTTGCTCATGTGTGTCCTCGATATTGTTTGAGCGCAAACAGAAATAGAACAACACGCAACAACTTACTTGCTGCGTCAGTCGATCAACAAGGTTGCGTAGCAGACTCTCCTCCTGCCCCAGTTCAGGCGTGGTCACGATGAAGTCCACATCGTGACCAAACTCCTTCCCCCTGTAGGTAAAGACATTGCGTTAAATGAGATCCACAGCAGGGCCTTGGTGCCCCCACCCTGAAAGCACTAGTGCTCCGCTGACACTGCGTGAGGCTGTGAACGCCTCATCGATTTGTAATCCTCCCCTCAACAAAACCGCTTTAAAACGTATCAGCTGTCCTCTCAATGAGGCTCATGTCGGGGGCGTTTCCCTCGGAGGTGGGTCACAGCTGCCCGCGAGTCCTGGAACTTCTGTTTTGCTGTGCATGACGGCGCTGAATGGATCGATTTCAAGAGATACACATGATGTGCATTTCAATTCTTTTACAAAAGATGTGGTCGAGAAAGACGAGGCAATAAGAGACTGCACGTCGTGCTGAAAATGAAAGCCATGCGCACGTTGGTGCTGAGCGTTTGGTCATCCGGGTCGCTCCGGTGGCCGTCCGCTGCTGCAGCAGAACCAGCTCCCAGAACTCCCAGAGTGGCGAGTCAGCACCGACAACCAATGCTTGTATTCCACGCTGTGAGAAGTGTGGAGCCATTCCGGGTTGCTCCTGATTTAATACGCATGTCAAAGTCAATTGTTGATCAAAAAATGAATGTAACCAAATTCTGTCAAACACAAACTATAATTTTCTAATGATAACCAAAACGAAAAGGTGGTCCAATACTCGGTGGCTGCTTTTAGTCTCGTAGCTTTTGTTTATTTGACAAAATAAAATACAAATAAAATACAGAGATGCAAAATTAAAAGCACCAAGGGCTCTTAGAAGGACCTGAATGGAAGACGGTGCACCTCATGTTTGGAGCAGGGTTAGCGCTGTCGCCTCGCAATAACAGGGAGCCAGGTTCGTATCCCAGCTGTGCTGAGTTTGGATGTTCTCCCCGTGTCTGCGTGGCTTTTATCCAGGTTCTCTGCTTTCCTCCAAAAACATGCAATTTCGGTGAATTGATTACTCCAAATCGTCCGTAGCGTGTGCGTGAATGGCTGTGGGTCTATGTGTGTGGGCCCGCGGTGCATTCTGGGTGGACCCCGCCTCTCGCCCACAGCAAGCTGGGATAGACTCCAGCAAGCAGAAGAAGATGGATGGACTGATACACACGCGCACACACACACACACACACACTACCGTTCAAAGGTTTGTGCATCCAGACAAACTACTTGAGATTTTTTTAATATATATTTTTTTCTCTACTGTGTGACAAAAGAGAATGTGACCATCTTTAAAAAATAAATAAATGCTGGACTACTTTAGCTAACATGTTAACACTGAAGTGAGGAGACACGTCTCGTACCTGCGAAAGCCACCCGTCAGTGTTAGCAGAGCGTCCGGTGTGATGGCGTGGACCGCTCGCTGGATCACGCTCGTCAGTGCTCGGGCCTCTGCTTGACTGACAGCCCTGGAGATGTCTCCATAATGCAGGAAGCCTGCAGGGAACAGGGGGCGTGGTCATTAGTGCCGGAGCGGCCATCCGTCACTGCTGTTTGCTGTGGGGGAAAGCGAGGCAGCGTGAATTAGAAGGACCATCTGCAGCAGACACTAGTGATGTGTGTGGCTGTGCACGTCTGCAGCAGACACTAGTGATGAGTGTGGCTGTGCACGTCTGCAGCAGACACTAGTGATGTGTGTGGCTGTGCACGTCTGCAGCAGACACTAGTGATGCGTGTGGCTGTGCACGTCTGCAGCAGACACTAGTGATGCGTGTGGCTGTGCACGTCTGCAGCAGACACTAGTGATGCGTGTGGCTGTGCACGTCTGCAGCAGACACTAGTGATGCGTGTGGCTGTGCACGTCTGCAGCAGACACTAGTGATGCGTGTGGCTGTGCACGTCTGCAGCAGACACTAGTGATGCGTGTGGCTGTGCACGTCTGCAGCAGACACTAGTGATGCGTGTGGCTGTGCACGCCTGCAGCAGACACTAGTGATGTGTGTGGCTGTGCACGTCTGCAGCAGACACCATTGATGCGTATGGCTGTGCACGGCTGCAGCAGACACTAGTGATGCGTGTGGCTGTGCACGTCTGCAGCAGACACCAGTGATGCGTGTGGCTGTGCACGTCTGCAGCAGACACTAGTGATGCGTGTGGCTGTGCACGTCTGCAGCAGACACTAGTGATGCGTGTGGCTGTGCACGTCTGCAGCAGACACTAGTGATGTGTGTGGCTGTGCACGTCTGCAGCAGACACTAGTGATGCGTGTGGCTGTGCACGGATGCAGCAGACACTAGTGATGCGTGTGGCTGTGCACGGCTGCAGCAGACACTAGTGATGCGTGTGGCTGTGCACGCCTGCAGCAGACACTAGTGATGCGTGTGGCTGTGCACGTCTGCAGCAGACACTAGTGATGCGTGTGGCTGTGCACGGCTGCAGCAGACACTAGTGATGCGTGTGGCTGTGCACGTCTGCATCAGACACTAGTGATGCGTGTGGCTGTGCACGTCTGCAGCAGACACTAGTGATGCGTGTGGCTGTGCACGTCTGCAGCAGACACTAGTGATGCGTGTGGCTGTGCACGTCTGCAGCAGACACTAGTGATGCGTGTGGCTGTGCACGGCTGCAGCAGACACTAGTGATGCGTGTGGCTGTGCACGTCTGCAGCAGACACTAGTGATGTGTATGGCTGTGCACGTCTGCAGCAGACACTAGTGATGCGTGTGGCTGTGCACGTCTGCAGCAGACACCATTGATGCGTATGGCTGTGCACGTCTGCAGCAGACACTAGTGATGTGTGTGGCTGTGCACGTCTGCAGCAGACACTAGTGATGTGTGTGGCTGTGCACGTCTGCAGCAGACACTAGTGATGCGTGTGGCTGTGCACGTCTGCAGCAGACACTAGTGATGTGTGTGGCTGTGCACGTCTGCAGCAGACACTAGTGATGCGTGTGGCTGTGCACGGCTGCAGCAGACACTAGTGATGCGTGTGGCTGTGCACGGCTGCAGCAGACACTAGTGATGCGTGTGGCTGTGCACGCCTGCAGCAGACACTAGTGATGCGTGTGGCTGTGCACGTCTGCAGCAGACACTAGTGATGTGTGTGGCTGTGCACGTCTGCAGCAGACACTAGTGATGCGTGTGGCTGTGCACGTCTGCAGCAGACACTAGTGATGCGTGTGGCTGTGCACGTCTGCAGCAGACACTAGTGATGCGTGTGGCTGTGCACGTCTGCAGCAGACACTAGTGATGCGTGTGGCTGTGCACGTCTGCAGCAGACACCATTGATGCGTATGGCTGTGCACGCCTGCAGCAGACACCATTGATGCGTATGGCTGTGCACGTCTGCAGCAGACACCAGTGATGCGTGTGGCTGTGCACGTCTGCAGCAGACACTAGTGATGCGTGTGGCTGTGCACGTCTGCAGCAGACACTAGTGATGTGTGTGGCTGTGCACGTCTGCAGCAGACACTAGTGATGCGTGTGGCTGTGCACGTCTGCAGCAGACACTAGTGATGCGTGTGGCTGTGCACGGCTGCAGCAGACACTAGTGATGCGTGTGGCTGTGCACGGCTGCAGCAGACACTAGTGATGCGTGTGGCTGTGCACGCCTGCAGCAGACACTAGTGATGCGTGTGGCTGTGCACGTCTGCAGCAGACACTAGTGATGCGTGTGGCTGTGCACGGCTGCAGCAGACACTAGTGATGCGTGTGGCTGTGCACGTCTGCATCAGACACTAGTGATGCGTGTGGCTGTGCACGTCTGCAGCAGACACTAGTGATGCGTGTGGCTGTGCACGTCTGCAGCAGACACTAGTGATGCGTGTGGCTGTGCACGTCTGCAGCAGACACTAGTGATGCGTGTGGCTGTGCACGGCTGCAGCAGACACTAGTGATGCGTGTGGCTGTGCACGTCTGCAGCAGACACTAGTGATGTGTATGGCTGTGCACGTCTGCAGCAGACACTAGTGATGCGTGTGGCTGTGCACGTCTGCAGCAGACACCATTGATGCGTATGGCTGTGCACGTCTGCAGCAGACACTAGTGATGCGTATGGCTGTGCACGTCTGCAGCAGACACTAGTGATGCGTATGGCTGTGCACGGCTGCAGCAGACACTAGTGATGCGTGTGGCTGTGCACGTCTGCAGCAGACACTAGTGATGTGTGTGGCTGTGCACGTCTGCAGCAGACACTAGTGATGCGTGTGGCTGTGCACGGCTGCAGCAGACACTAGTGATGCGTGTGGCTGTGCACGGCTGCAGCAGACACTAGTGATGCGTGTGGCTGTGCACGCCTGCAGCAGACACTAGTGATGCGTGTGGCTGTGCACGTCTGCAGCAGACACTAGTGATGTGTGTGGCTGTGCACGTCTGCAGCAGACACTAGTGATGCGTGTGGCTGTGCACGTCTGCAGCAGACACTAGTGATGCGTGTGGCTGTGCACGTCTGCAGCAGACACTAGTGATGCGTGTGGCTGTGCACGTCTGCAGCAGACACTAGTGATGCGTGTGGCTGTGCACGTCTGCAGCAGACACTAGTGATGCGTGTGGCTGTGCACGGCTGCAGCAGACACTAGTGATGCGTGTGGCTGTGCACGTCTGCAGCAGACACTAGTGATGCGTGTGGCTGTGCACGTCTGCAGCAGACACTAGTGATGCGTGTGGCTGTGCACGGCTGCAGCAGACACTAGTGATGCGTGTGGCTGTGCACGCCTGCAGCAGACACTAGTGATGTGTGTGGCTGTGCACGTCTGCAGCAGACACCATTGATGCGTATGGCTGTGCACGTCTGCAGCAGACACTAGTGATGTGTGTGGCTGTGCACGTCTGCAGCAGACACTAGTGATGCGTGTGGCTGTGCACGTCTGCAGCAGACACTAGTGATGCGTGTGGCTGTGCACGTCTGCAGCAGACACTAGTGATGCGTATGGCTGTGCACGTCTGCAGCAGACACTAGTGATGCGTATGGCTGTGCACGTCTGCAGCAGACACCATTGATGCGTATGGCTGTGCA
This sequence comes from Brachionichthys hirsutus, assembly GCF_040956055.1. Lineage (NCBI taxonomy): Eukaryota > Metazoa > Chordata > Actinopteri > Lophiiformes > Brachionichthyidae > Brachionichthys > Brachionichthys hirsutus. The sequence goes on from NC_090903.1 coordinate 1,147,222, forward strand.
CGTCTGCAGCAGACACTAGTGATGCGTATGCCTGTGCACGTCTGCAGCAGACACTAGTGATGCGTATGGCTGTGCACGTCTGCAGCAGACACTAGTGATGCGTGTGGCTGTGCACGTCTGCAGCAGACACTAGTGATGCGTGTGGCTGTGCACGTCTGCAGCAGACACTAGTGATGTGTGTGGCTGTGCACGTCTGCAGCAGACACTAGTGATGCGTGTGGCTGTGCACGCCTGCAGCAGACACTAGTGATGTGTGTGGCTGTGCACGTCTGCAGCAGACACCATTGATGCGTATGGCTGTGCACGCCTGCAGCAGACACCATTGATGCGTATGGCTGTGCACGTCTGCAGCAGACACTAGTGATGCGTGTGGCTGTGCACGTCTGCAGCAGACACTAGTGATGTGTGTGGCTGTGCACGTCTGCAGCAGACACTAGTGATGTGTGTGGCTGTGCACGGCTGCAGCAGACACTAGTGATGTGTGTGGCTGTGCACGGCTGCAGCAGACACTGTAGATACAGTAGAACTGATGGCTCTGTTTTTGATTTCATTTGTTTCATTTTGTCTTTTCCTTCCTTCGGGACAGAAAGAGCTGCACCTCAAAATGATGGATGCCCAGAAATAATATGGCCATTCAATTGTAAAATAATATTTGTATTATTCTTTAATATCTAATTATTATTATTTCATTATAATTAAATACTTCATAATGTCGTTTTCCAGCAGAATGACTTGGTCTGTGGACCTGACTGGTTGGAGAGGTGCTGGTTTGCCACCTGAGTGCTGCCAAGGTGCCCCTGAGCAAGGAACCAAAGCTTAGAAGCTGCTCCCTGGGTGCCGCTACATAGCTTGTCCATGTCTCTCTCTCCATTCATTAATGGAGAGAGATTAATAAATCTCTCTCCATTAGGATTAATAAAGGGAACGTTCATTGTATTTCTGTGTGTGTGTGTGTGTGCGTGTGTGTGTGTGCGCTGGCAGGATCTAACAACAAAATATAGAACAGGAACAAGCCTTTTGCAACATGAAGCGTATTTTACACGCAGGCTCTGCATCACGCATTTGAAATGGTTTTCCTGGAGCCCTGTTGCTGTATCCATCCCAACGATCCTTACACGGACCAACACGTCTCCCCGGAGGCCCGAGGAGGCCCGAGGACGCTTCACGGGAACAGCAGGCGATGATCTCTACTACTGCTGCCTACTAGCTTGTGTTTTCAGTGTGAACACGCTCCTGCCCTGCCTGTAACAGGAACAGGGAGTCTCATGCAGGAATGAAAAGGTTGTGCACAAGCCCCCGGGAAAGGTGCTGCAAATGCAAACTCCACTAGAGCTTGGGGGGGGGTGCTGATGTACCATTTTGTTGCATCCGGTTGAGACGAATGCTGCTGTTGTCCAGAATGCTGCTGAAGGAGCGGAGTCCTCTGCGGAACCACTTCTCGGCCGTTTTCGGTCCCACCCCGAACACACTTGTGAACAGCTGGGAGGAAATGAGGTGAAACGCGCTCTGGAATGAGGTCTTCTCAGAAGGTATTCAAAGCAGCGAAGAGTTACTTCAGTGTCCTTGAGAAAGAGCACCGAGTTGTGTTCCAACGGCTCACCTTGAGCGTCTGATACCTCTCATCAGATCGGACCGTCTCCACTTCAACCGAACGGCCGTGTTGAAGAATCTCCTGGAAAGCATCACAGTGATCCATCAGCCCCAAATCAACAGGCTGCTCCAACTGCCATGAACCAATCAAAGAACAGCAAAGGAAGAGCTTGTTGGGCTCATGTTCCCAGTGTTTGGTGATTAAGGTGTGAAAGTTAAGCCTGAGATGAGGTCGTTAAATTCACTGCCAAAAACAGACCAAGAAGCCGAAACTCAAGAAACGGGAAATATTCCAATAAGTTTTTCTTATAGTGTCTTTCACTGGAGTGACATGAAGGAGGGGTGGACGGCTGGACCTCAGGACGCAAGAGAGAGACAGGGAGACAGTTTTCACTTCTCTACTTCTCTACTTTAAGGAGACATATTCTACCGTTTCTCCACAAGTTAACGCAGGTCCCAGACACTGACATGAAACAGATGCTGCAGGACAGCGTCCCTCATTTCTGTCTCAAACAGATGCTGCAGGACAGCGTCCCTCATTTCTGTCTCAAACAGATGCTGCAGGACAGCGTCCTTCTTTTCTGTCTCAAACAGATGCTGCAGGACAGCGTCCCTCATTTCTGTCTCAAACAGATGCTGCAGGACAGCGTCCCTCATGTCTGTCTCAAACAGATGCTGCAGGACAGCGTCCCTCATGTCTGTCTCAAACAGATGCTGCAGGACAGCGTCCCTCCTTTCTGTCTCAAACAGATGCTGCAGGACAGCGTCCCTGATGTCTGTCTCAAACAAATGCTGCAGGACAGCGTCCCTCATGTCTGTCTCAAACAAATGCTGCAGGACAGCGTCCCTCATGTCTGTCTCAAACAGATGCTGCAGGACAGCGTCCCTCATTTCTGTCTCAAACAGATGCTGCAGGACAGCGTCCCTCGTTTCTGTCTCAAACAGATGCTGCAGGACAGCGTCCCTCCTTTCTGTCTCAAACAGATGCTGCAGGACAGCGTCCCTCATTTCTGTCTCAAACCGCTCTGCCAGAAACGTTCTAAACCCGGAAGCAAAAGTACATTCATAGCGAGTACGTTACCATGGTAACCGTGAGGGACGTTTTTAGCACACAATAAACCATTTTTGCCAGATTCGTTTCATGCAGGAGACAGAGGGACTGTCTCTACACACACACACACACACACACGGCACGATGACGGAAATAATCTCAGGACGGAATAAAAACGCTTTGAATCATCCATCCATCTTCAAACCGATTATCCAGGGGGGGGTCGCGGGGGCAGCAGCCTGAGAGGAGCGGAGATACTCCGTACTCTGACGGAGAGTCCAGCCCCCCTACGGAGGAAGATCATTTCAGCCGCTTAGTCTCGTAACCACAGGAGAGGGTAGGAACGGAGATCGACCTGTAAATGGAGCGAGTCGGTGTCTGTCTCTGTCTATGTCTCTGTCTCTGTCTATGTCCCGCTCCACACAGCCGTCTCGTTCTGGTTGCTTCAGTGGCCAGCTGTGTTCTGGGCTTGACTTGGCGATGCCATCAGAGACCTTGCTCTGACCGACAACAAGGATCTTCACTATTCTCTAGTTTAAGATCACTCCAGTCCAGAAGCGGGAAGGGAATGTTGCATGAGATCCTGAAGTGTGTGACGGTGTGTGAGACGGGGTGTGGAGGTTGGATTTCTGTGGCTCCCAGTAGGAGTGGGAGGGAATGAAAAGGCAAAAAGAGCTTTAAAGAAGGGGGGAGTAGAAATGCACGCCCAGATTAGCAAGACAGAGGCAAAGGGAATAATCTGGGAAAAGGCTAGGTGGGATGGAACTTCACCTTGCAGAGAGGTACCAGGCAGGGCTTCCCACTCTCTCCTTTGTTATTTGCAATATTTATTGAACCTCTAGCAGCAGCAGTGCGGCAAAACACCAGGATCAAGGGAATCAACGCTGCGGTGTCAGAACACAAAATCAATTTATATGCTGATGACGTCTTGCTTTATTTGCAAGAACCCTCGGCTTCGCTGCAGGAAGTATTCAAGTTGATAGCTAAATGTTCACAACTTTCAGACTATTCCATCAATTGGACAAAATCAACATTACTTCCCATTACAGAAAAGTCATGGAACCCTGCAGACCAGGACCCAAACTACTCCTTTCCTACGGGCGATTTAAAATACCTGGGCATAAATATTTCACCTAAACTCTCTGAGTTAACCCGATTAAACTTCACCCCACTTCTGGATAAAATCAGCAGTGACCTGAAGCGTTGGAATAACCTCCCGATATCCCTTTTGGGAAGAATAGCCACCATCAAAATGAAAATTTTACCACAAATAAATTATTTATTTTCAATGATTCCGTTTAAACCAACTTCCAACTGCTTCCAGTCGTTGGATTCAGCCATCACTAAATTCTACTGGAAAAATAAAAAAGCAAGAATTAGTCTATCTACCATTCAGAGGAGTAAATCTAAAGGAGGCCTGGAAGCCCCAAATTTTATGAATTATTACCTGGCTAACCAGCTACAATATCTTGTACTATGGATGCACCCGAATAGAGACTCTAATTACTGGTTAGAATTGGAACAGAAGGACTGCGAGGATATTAGACTCGCAGATCTCCCCTTTATCACAACAACCATTAAACGGCATAACTGTTTTAAAAACCCGATGATTTCTTCCACCTTGTCCGCCTGGTGGAAAGCGTTAGAAGTTACAAATTCTAAACTGGAACCCTGCATGTTCTCTCCAATCTGGAATAACCCTGACTTTCAGGCTAGCAATCAACCTTTCCATGTAGGTATGTGGGAACAGAAGGGAATCTCTCAACTCCATCATCTCTTTCATGACAATACGTTTATGTCATCTACAAAATTGTTCCAAAAATATGAACTCGGAAGCGGAAATTTCCTTTACTATCTTCAGGTAATGAATACAATTAAGAAAAGAATTCCAACGCTCCGGGGCCCGCCTCAGCCACCTGTATTTGTTATGGAAGTCACAAAGATTTCCCCGACAGTTAAAAAGACCCTTTCTAAGATTTATAAACTCCTCTCAAGCACAGATACGTTACTTCTTCCCATCTCAAAATGGGAGACGGATCTGTCACGAACCTTAGATCATGACTTTTGGACACAAATCTGTGAAAATGCATTTAAAATGACAAAACACAGAAATCTTCAACTCATCCAGTATAAGATCCTTCATAGAACACACATTCAATATATGATGAAGAAAATGGGCTTCTCTGAATCTGACATCTGTTCTCAATGCTCCCAAAATACTGCTGACACTTATTTCCATGCCCTATGGTTGTGCTCACCCGTCCAGGATTTCTGGGTCGCAGTATCACATAGACTGTCGTCCATCTTGGATTGTACGTTCCCTTTATCTCCGATCACTTGTCTACTCGGTGACTTGGCAGAAATCGTTATTTCACAGAAACATACGCACCCCACACTCGCAGCCCTCGCCATCGCCAAGAAAACAATCCTCGTTAACTGGAAAAATAAACAGTCTTTAAACATCAACCATTGGTTGAATCTCCTCATAGAACACATATCAATGGAGAAAATCTCTGCTTCCAAAAAAATAAATAAAAAATATTTGAAATATTTTACAGAAAGTTGGTCTCCTTTTATTAAATCATTAAATATAAATATTGCAACCTGATTCTGCCTGCTAGCGAAAGCCACCACAACGATGTAAATGGTGATGCTGCTTACATGTTTGTTTTTTTGCATGACTCATCTTGTTTCTGTTTTCATTTAGGAACCCGGTTTCTGTCTCCAGGACCGAGTGGACCTCAGAAGTACATCACCTCCCAGCCATTCTAACTTTCTATGTTTCAGCTCCAGTCTCCAGCTCAATGTTCTTCACACAAGGATGGTTGATCTCCGGGGCTGTTGCATGCTGGGCTAACTCTTCAGGGGCTGTCCCCCGTGGCTTGATATGTGCAGCCCGGCCCCTCTGGTCTCTGCTGGGTGGCGCATGCGTCTCGGGCGGCCGCCGGTGTTCCCCTAGGTTCCCATACCAGGGTGCTGGCCTATGCGTTCGGGATGGCACTGAGCTGGCGCAGTCTGTCACTCCTCTGCTGGTGGTAGCGGCCCGGGTCCGGCTGGTGACCTAGGCGTGGCCATGGCCCCCTCACCTCCCCTCCCTCCTCTCTGACCTCTCTCCTCCGCCCTCCCCGTCCCCCGCTCACCCTCTTCTCCTTAGTCCCGTCTCCTGTCCTGCCTCCCCCCTCTCCCCTCTCCCTTCTCCTTCGCCTCCTCTTCCCTCCCCGCGTAGTCTTCCCCTTTAACACCTCTCCTATTCCGGCATCCTGCCTCCCGCCGGGGCCTCCTGGCGTTGGTGGGGTGTCGGGCCGGCCCCCTGGTTTGTGCCCCCGGCCTGTCTCTCGGACCTTCCCTCTGCCTGCCCCTTGTGTTCCGTCTGCCTGCCTGGATTCCCCGGTTTGTGACCCCTGCCTGTCTCTTGGACTTTCCTTGTGCCTGCCCCCTCTGAGCTGTCTGCCTGCCTGTCCTACACGCCAATAAAAGTCATTTTGTATTTCCACTCATCTGCCTCGCATTTGGGTCCTACCCTGCCCCAGGCCATGACAAAAATAGTCAATGCAGCTCTGCCCTCAGTCCCCTCAATCCCTGCATACCTGAATAAACACCTCCACAGATTTAGTGACACCCACAGCCACAACACTAGAGGGAGCTCAAACAACAACCTGATTACCCCCTCCTATAGGACTAACATGGGTAAATCATCTTTTTACAATACTGCCCCCTAAGGGTGGAACTGTTTGACTCCTGCCCTCAAAACATGCACCTCTTTGGCCTCCTTCAAAACGGCCCTAAAAATACACCTTTCAGGGGGACAGAAACGGAGATAGTCATCACGACTCTCTCCGGATCAACCCCCCCCCCCCCCCCTTTTTGAGTAATTTATTTTTATTTTATTGGTATTGTTAAATGTCGATGATTTATGTACGAAGGACTTTCAACGGAAACAAGACCGCAAGGGCTTTTTAGAAATGCTCCTCTTAGACAGGATGTTTGACTGTACTTGTACTGTAATACATGCTACTGTGTGACTGTACTTGTACTGTAATACATACTACGGTTTGACTGTACTTGTACTGTAATACATGCTACTGTGTGACTGTACTTGTACTGTAATAAATGCTACTGTTTGACTGTACTTGTACTGTAATACATGCTACTGTTTGACTTTATTCGTACTGTAACACATACTACTGTTTGGCTGTACTTGTACTGTAATACATACTACTGTTTGACTGTACTTGTACTGTAATACATGCTACTGTTTGACTTTATTCGTACTGTAACACATACTACTGTTTGGCTGTACTTGTACTGTAATACATGCTACTGTTTGACTGTACTTGTACTGTAACACATACTACTGTTTGGCTGTACTTGTACGCTAACATTCTATCTCATAAATATATTCATCATCATCATGGGGGGTTATGGATAGGGGTTGTGGTGTTACGGATAGGGGGTTAGGGTTAGATATAGGGGATGGGGGGGTTATGGATAGGGGTTGTGGTGTTACGGATAGGGGGTTAGGGTTCGGGGACCAACGGGTGTTTGGACTGCTTCAATTCAGGGCAAATATTGATTCCCATCTTATCATTTCAAAGCATGAAAGTTACTTACAAACATATAAAAGTTGTGTGTTGAGAGGTTATCCATCTAGTAAATGCATTATTTATTATTTGCATGTCCAGATGAATAATGAGCTAAACCGTTGCCTTACATCCATGACTGCTTTAGCGTGCTCCCCCAGGCAGGGCAGGTTGTGAGTGGCGTCCAGGCTTTGCACCACCCAGGGCAGGCTTTTCAGGACAGATGCAGCTCTCCTGAAGCCCAGGCACCGGCCATCCAATTCGTTGAATTCATAGCTCTCTGCCAGCACTTCAAAAGCATCCTAGAAGTGGAGATAGGCAGTAGCGGGTTAAAGGAGTACCTTTACAGCAAGAAGAAAAACAAATACCCACCTGTAAGGTATGGTGTACTACGCATTATGAGGTTATCTTAGTAAAGTACTGGAACAAAAGAAAGTGGGAATCCGAGCTCAGAGGTGTTTAATCCATTGACAGACGCTCTGACAAGTAGAGGAGTTCCTCTGGACATTCTTTGTCGCTCTGTCCTGTCTTTGTCCAGTCGGACATGCAACCTGTCCTTCTGGATGACTTGCTATCATCAATAGTTAATGATTACAGTAGATCCAATGAAGGAAAAAAAGGCTAACTTGACAAATGAGGAAATCATTTGTCAAGGATCTCAGAGCATTTTGGTGTCTTTCAATGCTTCGGTGTTAAAGCCCACGGCTTTACTACACTGAACAAAGATCTAAACTCCACACTTTAGTTCCTGCTCCCACTTTCCTTGAGCTGAACTCAAAGCTCTAAAATATTTTCGATACATAAAAGAGCATTTCTCTCAAAACATTTTTACAAATATGTCTAAATCTGTTTAAGTGAGCGCGTCTCCTTTGCAGAGATAATTCCTCCCACCTCACAGGTGGCGCTGATGAGACAACATGAATATCACACAGGTGTAGCCACAATGAAAGGGCACTCTGAAATCACCAATCACCCTGTGGAACTCCATATTTAACTTCTGTGTACGTAGAAGATTTATCATGAACACGTACAAACTGAAATCTATCAGATAAATATAATCTAAAGATCCTCTAACCGTGTAGAACCTGGACCTGTGGCCCTCAACACTGATGTCCATATCGCTAGCATTAGCATTTATAGTTTTTGTACACTGTACACTGAGTGTTAGGTTCTGTCCAAGGTTTCTGCCTGTTAAAGGGAAGTTTTTCTTGCCTCCGTCTCCAAAGTTCTTGCTCTTGTGGGTCAAGTTGGGTTCTGTCTTTCCCTGCTAATCCTTTAAAGTGCCTTGAGACGACTTCCTGTTGTTATCTGGTGCTGTAGAAATAAAACTGAATTGAACTGAATTCTCAGACTTCAATTTTAGTCGGTGGGCAAAGTTTCCATCACTGCCATCATGCCGTCTTTGAACTACTCCTGGGTTTTTTCCTGGTCTTTATGTGATGCCCATATTAACAGTTGCACATCCACTGATCCAGGCTCACGCATCAACGCTGCGTCTGTCTTGCAGCATTCTGCTCTAGCGTGTAATGCCTCTCAGGCTCTGCTTTATCTCCGTCAGTGATACCTGCTCCGTGTTCTTCTCCCTGCTATTTCTATTAATACAGACAAGGTGCAAAAATATGCAAAGCAGTGGTGGTATTCTAAACAGAAATGAAGAAAAACACAAATGCAACACAACATTGCATTTGTATTGAGAAAGGATGTTCAGGCAAATTTTCAGCAAACGCTTTTCTGTCTAATCAGGAAGCCGGAGAGGTGGCTGTCTGGGGATGGTGGCTTAATCACAGGGATAGAGGAATGCAGTGGGGGTGCTAAATATGGAGTTACTGCTGTGGAAAGAAGGGATTAAAAACACTGCGAAGCTGCTCTCCCAAGGTGAAAAGCGTGTGGGCATTCCCATCTCGACAGGCCGTCCATGAGGACCGCATGCATGCAAACCGCTGGAGGTGAATTTCAGTCTGGGTGTGAAGCCATTGCCCCCACTGGACATCGCTGGTAAGTAAAGGCCTTATGAAGCAGATGCTTTACAGATACGTCTGATAGAAACACATGAGCAGTCTCCAAACTCCCACACAAACACACTCTGAGGTCACGTCACAATACTTCACATCTCAGTCCTCTGCTCTCAAAACTGTGAGCCAGCATCAAGACCGCTTAGAGAGAAGAGCAGCGTGAATGTTCCTCTCTATGCGACACTTCCTGTTAATCATCGAAGTGAAATTAAACAAAGTCAACGACTGATTCCCATACCAACAACTTAATACTCTATGATTTGGTACAGCACTTGTTTAGTGTGTAACGTGTAACGTGTGATTTCCCGGAGACAAAAATGACGTCTTGAAGGATTGTTTTCCTCCAGAGCCCAAGAATATTCCGTCTCCACTTCGAGGTCCTGTCCCACCCCTCCCTGCTAAACTGCCCAGCAGATGGTGGAGGGACACGTCTATCTTTGCTCGTTAAAGGTGTCACGTCCGTCGGCAGTCTGGCCCTGCCATGCGGCGCCTCGAGGCCGTGCCAGCTGCAGACGCCACTCATTTGCAGGTTAATGTCTTTTTGTGAAACTTGTGGCTGGTGAGTGAAGCCAGGCATCTAATTAGAGCAGAACAGATTGGAGGCATTTCATGCTGCAAAGCCAGAGCTAGCGTCCCCGGTGGACAAACGCAAATTTGTGTCCAGAGGTTAAATAGCAGCGTCTTACTGTGAAGATCTTGTTGTTGTTTTCGGTGGTCGTCCGTCTCTGGCAGGCATATTGAGACACAGCAACCACAGCAGTGGGCTGAGAGTCGTCCAGCAATGCAGGCAGAATGTCCTGTGTGCAAAAATAACCACAAACATCAACACAAGCAAACCAACACGTCGCCTCACAGCTCTTTCATTCCTTTTGCTTTGACAAATTGCTGCTTGCTTCAATGTGCACATTTCTGTGAGACCACCTGATTAGCACAGAGCTAGCACACTCGTCTCAGTCTGGATCTGGTGGCCTCCGAGTCCATTGCGCTACTGCTACAAATCTGCTGATGTGGTACAACTAAAAATGTGAGCACATTGTTTTAGTTTGCCAATTGGTAATTATAAATATTTTATAATTTAAACATTTGTATTTTTGATACAATGTTATTCTACGGTCACTTGCTTGGTATGGACAAACTGATGAGCACAGAAGTCCAATAAAAGAACTCCACTTGTTTTCAGATCGGGGAGGCCAGTCATCCCAATCATTCCCCTAAAAGTCTCACTGTCATTGTCCATGTGAGAGTTGAAGTCCCCCAAAAGAACAATGGAGTCCCGGGTCTGAGCACCAGTAACCCTCCCAGGATCGCCAAGAAGGCCGGGAACTCTGTTCTGCCATTTGGCGCGTAGGTCAATACAACAGTGAGACACCTGTCCCCGAGCCGAAGATACAGGGAAGTGACTGTTTCGTTCACTGGAGTAAACTGGAACACATGGCGGTAGAGTTGTGGGGCTACAACCAAACCCCCCATGAGGCTGCCGCCTCTCACCACCGGCAACACCAGAGAAACGTAGAGTCCAGCCCCTCTCTAGGTGTTTGGCTCCAGGGCCCAAGCTGTGGGTGGAGGTGAGCCAGACTGTATCTCGACCATGGAACTCCAACCTTTTTCGTGACATGTGCCAGTTTACAGTACAGTAGTCCCTCGATATAATGCGGTTCATTTTCCGCAACTTCGCTGCTTCGCTGAGTTTTTTAGTGCAATTTCAGATTTTTTTTTTGCCTTGAAACGGCACGTTCAAGTCGAAGGGGCGCGGTCGGAGGAACTGTGAAATACGCGCGAGTCGCTATTAATCATTTCTCATGTGTTCAACCTCGTAGGTTGATCATTAAAATTAAATTTGTTATTTCTAAAAGCTATCATGTTTATTTGTTAAGCGTTTGTTTAATAGCGCTCTTATTCTCTGTGTAAAAAGAGGCTTTTATTTTGTAGGAGCATAAACGTCACGTCCCTTTTGGGTTTTGTTTCTTCCTGTTGATACATGTAGCCGCTGCCGTTCCGCTGTGCTAAGCTATCCAATAAAGCAGCATGAGAGGCTAAAGACAGCACGAGTAGAATATTTGTTCTTCTGCACTCCAAGCGGCTCTTTCCTCGACCTGCACGCCTTAACATTATTAACAGGAAAACGTTTACTGTACGTACTATATATTTATATTTCTCAAACAAATGTTTAGTTCTGAAAACAGGTTTTGATCTTTGGTTTCATTCTATAATACTGAAACAATCTATTTAGATTAATGCCTGACTGTTAAAGGTGTATAAAGTGTGTGGTGAGGGGTTTTACAGCCTTAAAACATTTATGTACATGTATAATGAAAATTCTACTCTGATTTAGACTGTGAGACCTTGACTAGCCACATGAAAGATAAACTTGGGCGTGATGTTACCTGTCAAAAGATAGAAACTGTCCAAAGCCGGTTCAGTTCATTTAAAATAACTGCAGAGTGCAAAGAAGTGGGTGAAATGTACGATCCAGAGCTGTGGCCTGAAGGCACTTTGGTGCGCCGATTCTATGAGACACGCAAACCCAAGCCTACAGTGGAGCCAACAGCAGTGAGGAATGTGCCTTTAATGGGGGCTGGGGTGCTTGACGCCCAGTGCTAGCCACAGTGATGGTGGTCAGAGTTGTGTCACACAACCCACGAGGCTTGCGCCTGGGACAGACTGCTGGGGACAGAGCGCATCGTGCTGTTGTTGACCAGCTACTCGAGGCTACAGACATTCTCTGCCTGCAAGAGACATTTTTAGCCAAACAGGACCTTGATAAACTTAATTCTGTCCACTGTGATTTTCATGGAGCAAGGGAGTCCACAACGGATTTAGGCACTAGAATGGTGCGTGGTAGAATACCTGGAGGTGTGGCCATTCTGTGGCGCAAGAAATATGACCCAATGATCAGTATTATCAGATTAGAGGTGGACTGGTGTATTGCAATTAAGGTTGTGCATGATATGAATGTTTTTATCAATGTAAATGTTTATACCCCATATGACTGCTATAAAAATGAAGATGAATATATGACTAGATTGGCATTTTTAAACTCATATATTAAGGAATGCACATATGCAAATATATTTGTGATGGGTGATTTGAATGCAAACATCTCTGATGACAAATCTCTCTTTGGTCAGCACTTGATGCAGTTCTGTCATGACAGTAAACTGGTTCTTTCCAGCATGAAGCTCCTGCCTGTAGATAGTTATACTTACGTCAGTGAAGCATGGCACACAACATCCTGCCTGGATCATACCATGAAAGTCTGGAAATAGTGGAGATTTTGTATGGGTTGACTACTACTGATCACTTACCTGTCTCTGTGACGATAAATGTTGAGAACTTACCTGTCTGCAGCGGTTCAACAGAAGATGGCGCCAACAGGGTCAAAATTAATTGGACTAAACTATCAAAAGAGGATGCCCTGTTTTATTGTGGGAAGACAGATGCTCTCTTAAGGGAAGTCCAGCTACCCATGGATGCTGTTTTATGTTCAAATATTAACTGTGATGATATCACTCACTGTAATGACCTATGTGAAATGTACGATAGTATAGTGAGTGCTATATATGAGGCCAGTAGACCTCTACACACTCACCCCAGAAAGGCTGGAGCAAGTATGTAGCTGACCATCAAGAAGCCGCTAATACAGCTCATAGGGCCTGGGTTATAGCTGGTAGACCCAGACAGGGGCCAGACTTCGGGCGTAAGAAACATACTCATGCTAGATATAAATATGCAGTGCGCTTTGTTGGGAAGCATGAGCAAGCCTTAAGAGCTCATTCTATGGCTGAAAGCTTGCTGGGTAACAATGTCACTGAGTTCTGGAAAGAAGTAAAAGCTATAAATAGGGTCAAAGCAGTACTGCCATGCCACATTGAGGGTGTATCTGGTGCATCTGGACAACATAGCAGAGCGTGGAGGCAGCACTATGCAGCTCTGTTTAATTGTATTAAAAGTGAGCCCTATTGTGTTGGAAAGTTAAATGAGGAAGTGATTCATTTTGCTCCCGACGAGGTTTATCATGCTATAGAGCAGCTAGCTGATAACAAAGCTAGTGGCTAGGATAACATCACTGCAGAGCATCTTAAGTTAGCCGGCCCCAGAGTAGCAGCACTGCTGTCCATCTGCCTCGCAGGGCTGATGACACATGGTATACTGCCTGAAACCATGGAAACCATGCTGACAGGGACATTAGTGCCTGTCATTAAGGACAAGGCAGGTAAAATAGAGAGTTTGAACGACTACAGACCCATCGCCTTAGCCAGTACTCTTTCTAAGGTGTTAGAAAAGATGTTACTAGATCGACTGAGTGAGTTCATCAACACCACAGACAATCAGTTTGGTTTTAAATCTAAGCACAGCACAGATCTATGTATCTCTGCCTTGAAAGAAGCTGTTGAATCCTACAGAAGGCAGGGCTCTACAATGATCAAAGGGTTTATTGATGCTTCCAAGGCATTTGACAGGGTGAATCACCATAACCTGTTTACTAAACTCAAGCTTAGGGGTGTGCCCGGATGCATCACACGTATCCTGGTTTACTGGTATGCCAAACAACATATGCAGGTTAAATGGGGAAGCAACCTATCCTCACCCTTCAGTACAGGCAATGGAGTACGGCAGGGGGGGCTTCTGTCTCCAGCCCTGTTTAACCTTTACATGGATAACCTGTCCAAGCAGTTGGGGAAGTGTAAGACAGGTTGTCTGATCGGGGACACTCGGTTAAACCATCTGATGTACGCAGACGACTTGGCAATTATGTCCCCCAGTACTGTTGGGTTCCAGCAGCTGTTGGGTGTCTGCTCCGAGTATGGGGTTGAGTTTGATGTACAGTACAATGCAAAGAAGAGTGTGGTGTTGATATGTAGGACCAAGGAGGATCAGAAGCTGCACTTTCCAATGTTTTACCTGTCGGGGCAATCCCTCTGTGTATCTACCTGTGTGAAATACCTTGGGCACATCATAACAGACAAGATGGAGGACGATGCTGACATGTGTAGGCAGAGACGGAAGTGAACATGCTAGTCCGTAAATTCCTTTATTGTTCTGAGGATGTGAAAGTGAGCTTGTTTCGGGCTTCCTGCACGCCTCTGTACGCGGCCCCATGATGGGTCCGCTACGAGAAGGGGACCCTGCAAAAACTCCAGGTAGCATATAATGACTGCCTGAGGATACTGCTGAGGAAGCCCAGGAGCAGCGGTGCTAGAAAGCTCTTTTGTGACTCAGGACTGAGCTCTCTACAGGCCCTCTTGAGGAACCTGATGCTTAAGTTCATGTCCCGACTTGATGGGTCCTGAAACAGGTGCAGCTCGGTCAGATATCAGTCATATCTCTGGAAACGTTGGTATTGGTGTCTGTTAAGACTCTCCTGAATAAGATGATGTTTTGCTGTGTTTTTGTGTTGTATGTTTTTACTATTGGGTCTAGAGCCTGTAATAAAGTTTATATATATAATAATTGTAAAAAAAATAAAAGTTACTACATTGTGGATTTCACTTATTGCGGGTTGTTTTTGGAACGTAACCCCCGCGGAAAATGAGGGACTACTGTATACTCAAGCCTAGAGAGCCAACACTTCTTTAAATGATCTGTTGTTACAGTATTTTTGCAGTATTTAAACTTAACTACCAAGTCCCTTACTTGATTGTTATATGTAATAGATCGATTGGCAAGTTGTATTTGCATGCTTTTATTTTACTCAATGGGGTTTTTGAACTGCTCTTCATCTGAGCCGTCACACAGGACCTGTTTGCCATGGGAGACCCTACCAGTAGCAGAAGGCCCCTGACGACAAACCCCTGGGATCATTCGGGCGCTCAAACCAACCACTATAAGTACCACTGCATACACACTCCTACTGTATACACAAATATAGTACTATATACATAGTACTGCATATATAACACTTCCTATATACCTCCACTTCCTGAGGGTGCTCAGGAGGAACCACCTGGAGGAGAAGCTGCTGGTGGCCTTCTACAGAGCCCCCTGGAGAGCATCCTGGGTACTGCATCACGGTGTGGTACTGCATCACGGTGTGGTACTGCATCACGGTGTGGTACTGCATCACGGTGTGACACTGCATCACGGTGTAGTACTGCATCACGGTGTAGTACTGCATCACGGTGTGGTACTGCATCACGGTGTAGTACTGCATCACGGTGTGGTACTGCATCACGGTGTAGTACTGCATCACGGTGTGGTACTGCATCACGGTGTGACACTGCATCACGGTGTAGTACTGCATCACGGTGTGATACTGCATCACGGTGTAGTACTGCATCACGGTGTGGTACTGCATCACGGTGTAGTACTGCATCACGGTGTGGTACTGCATCACGGTGTAGTACTGCATCACGGTGTAGTACTGCATCACGGTGTGGTACTGCATCACGGTGTAGTACTGCATCACGGTGTGATACTGCATCACGGTGTAGTACTGCATCACGGTGTGGTACTGCATCACGGTGTAGTACTGCATCACGGTGTGGTACTGCATCACGGTGTAGTACTGCATCACGGTGTGGTACTGCATCACGGTGTGGTACTGCATCACGGTGTAGTACTGCATCACGGTGTGGTACTGCATCACGGTGTGGTACTGCATCACGGTGTAGTACTGCATCACGGTGTAGTACTGCATCACGGTGTGGTACTGCATCACGGTGTAGTACTGCATCACGGTGTAGTACTGCATCACAGTGTGGTACTGCATCACGGTGTAGTACTGCATCACGGTGTAGTACTGCATCACGGTGTAGTACGCCGCAGCGGAGAGGAAAACCCTGCAGAGAGTGATCAACACAGCCCAGAAGATCACCGGCCTCTCTCTGCCCCCCCTGGACTGTATCACCGGCTGCTCTCTGCCCCCCCCCTGGACTGTATCTCCGGCTGCTCTCTGCCCCCCCCCTGGACTGTATCTCCGGCTGCTCTCTGCCCCCCCTGGACTGTATTTCCGGCTGCTCTCTGACCCCCCCCCTGGACTGTATCGCCGGCTGCTCTCTGCCCCCCCTGGACTGTATCACCGGCTGCTCTCTGCCCCCCCCCTGGACTGTATCACCGGCTGCTCTCTGCCCCCCCTGGACTGTATCACCGGCTGCTCTCTGCCCCCCCTGGACTGTATCTCCGGCTGCTCTCTGCCCCCCCCTGGACTGTATCTCCGGCTGCTCTCTGCCCCCCCCCCTGGACTGTATCTCCAGCTCTCGCTACCTCAGCAGAGCTACAAACATTGTTAGAGACTCCTCCCACCCTGGACACACCTTGTTCAACCTGTTGCCCTCAGGGTGGCGCTACAGGTTGAACAAGAGCAGGACCAACAGACTCAGGGACAGTTTTATACCGAGAGCCATCAGCGCTCTAAACACCGATCAGCAGCGCTCCTAATCTCATTGTGTATCCACTACACAAGGACAATAAAGGCTTTCTATTCTATAAACTTACTACAACATATACAGATATATTACTCCATACATCCTATTACATAAATACTACTTTATACATAACTCTATTAAATAGCTTGATAGACGTCTGTAAATTCTTCCCTTCATCTGTCCCACTATGGTTGGTTAGAGTGAGCACACCTTGATGATGTGTTTGCTGTCCACCGTGACAGGCCCCCCCTGCCTCATGCTGTCAGTGAACCAACTGATGTCCAATACATGCATGTTGGGAAGATTCTTGGGGGCACTCTCCTTGAGCCACGTCCAAAGAGATGAAGCCTGGCTGCCCTCCGACACCACATGAGTGACATCATCACTGTAAAGGGAGAGGAAAATGCTGTCAGGGGGGGTTATATTGGGTCCAAGCAAAGATCCGGGAGAATCCGGAGAGAACCCACGCAGATGTAGAGGCTTGGAAATAGCAAGGCATGGGTTAAAATATTATTTGATAAGATTGATTAAAAACAGACAACCCTACAATTTTATTTTCTGTGAATAGCGTTATTTTCATGTATTCATTCATTTGGTTCCCATACAAGCTCTTTGGAGTTGCATGTAATTCCTACGCCGTCCAGTAGATGGCGCATAGCGCGCACTGGTAGAGAGTAGCGAAGGCACCTGTAGAGGAAGAACTATATCCTGTGTGTGAAGTAAACGCAGCTAACTAGAGTGTATCTGTCTATTCTTTATCACCAGCAGGCTGATTACTTCACTCACGTATGCCCTCTGAACCCCAGAGGAGCAACACAGACACGGGGAGAACCCGGAGAGAACCCACGCAGACACGGGGAGAACCCGGAGAGAACCCACGCAGACACGGGGAGAACCCGGAGAGAACCCACGCAGACACGGGGAGAACCCGGAGAGAACCCACGCAGACACGGGGAGAACCCGGAGAGAACCCACGCAGACACGGGGAGAACCCGGGGAGAACCCACGCAGACACGGGGAGAACCCGGAGAGAACCCACGCAGACACGGGGAGAACCCGGAGAGAACCCACGCAGACACGGGGAGAACCCGGAGAGAACCCACGCAGACACGGGGAGAACCCGGAGAGAACCCACGCAGACACGGGGAGAACCCGGAGAGAACCCACGCAGACACGGGGAGAACCCGGAGAGAACCCACGCAGACACGGGGAGAACCCGGAGAGAACCCACGCAGACACGGGGAGAACCCAGAGAGAACCCACGCAGACACGGGGAGAACCCGGAGAGAACCCACGCAGACACGGGGAGAACCCGGAGAGAACCCACGCAGACACGGGGAGAACCCGGAGAGAACCCACGCAGACACGGGGGGAACCCGGAGAGAACCCACGCAGACACGGGGAGAACCCGGAGAGAACCCACGCAGTCACGGGGAGAACCCGGAGAGAACCCACACAGACACGGGGAGAACCCAGAGAGAACCCACGCAGACACGGGGAGAACCCGGAGAGAACCCACGCAGACACGGGGAGAACCCGGAGAGAACCCACGCAGACACGGGGAGAACCCAGAGAGAACCCACGCAGACACGGGGAGAACCCGGAGAGAACCCACGCAGTCACGGGGAGAACCCGGAGAGAACCCACACAGACACGGGGAGAACCCAGAGAGAACCCACGCAGACACGGGGAGAACCCGGAGAGAACCCACGCAGACACGGGGAGAACCTGCAGACTCCTCACAGAATGGCCACAAGCCGGAGACGAACCAGCAACCATCTCGCTGTGAGGCAACAGTGCTTACCACTGCGCCACCGGGCCGCCCCCCCACAGGAAGCTCTACAATGAAATTCTGCAACCAAGTACCAAGCAAATATTAAATGTAAAATACAATTCTGAAAGAGAAAATAAACTTTGTCAACACTCTGGAACAGCACTAGAATTGTTTGAAACATGGTGAATGTTCTGCACTTGTATAGAGCTTTTTCCACCACCTCGCATGGCGCATGGTGCATGACTGCTGCCATGCGAGGTGCTGCCAGACCCACTGGGAGCAGTTTGGGGTTCAGTGTCTTGCCCAAAGGCACTTCGACGTGCAGACAGTCAGAGCTGGGATTCAAACCACCGACCTTCTGATCACTGGACGACCCACTCTACCAACCGCCCTGGTTGAATTGAATCAGGGCGGTTGGTAGGGTGGGTCGTCATCGCTATGTTCTTTGTATTTTTGAATGTTTTTGTACAGTTTGAGCCTTTGATGCTAATTAGCAGCAGTTCCTCGGTAAGTTGCTGCAAAATAAGACAAACAGTAACGGAATCGTTCAAAATGCACCCAAGCTCAGCCTCCAGTTAGATCAGGTTAGATGTTCTCCGGGGGCCACGTCAGCATTACGGCTGCCCTCAAAGGGCCAGTTGTAAATGTAACTAAATGTAATGTAATGTAAATAAAATGTAACTACTCCTTAACATGCTGCTAAATAACTGTATTTACTACTACATACTTAATTAAATGGTAAATATTACATATGCAATTGCATAGTTCTAAAAATATATCGATACCTTACTGCTGTAAAAATATCCGCCGAGGTTATGTAATCGCCGGCGTCTGTCTGTAATTTGTTCTTCAATATCTCCATTGATTACTGACCGATATTTAGGGAATTTAACACAGTCATGTGGGGGGGGGGGGGGGGCTCTATCTCACCACTGAATATCATCTGGGTCGGATCCAGAATGGAGTCAGCAACAAATATTTAATTTTAACATTAAAACCATTTACAGATTAGAAATCAGTTACAAATACACATCAACTCTGATTCACTTTTACTTTTCAGCATTTTACTAAAACAAATGTCTGCACAAAGCTCTCGGGGGCCACAAAAAATGACGTGGGGGGGGGCCACATTGGCCCCCGGGCCTTGAGTTTGACACATATGGTCTAGAGAATACTATGGAAGATTTACAAAAGGAATCACTAGCAAGAGAGGCACAGGAGGCCAGGTCAGGAAGGAATGGACACAAGAGGAAGCCGGAAACAACGAGACACAGGTGATGATGATGAGGGCAGGGAGACGGTGGGGTGAGAACACACGAGAGACAGGAAGTCAGAAACATGTGACTGAGAGGACAGGACGGGTCATGACATATGAAAATAACTGCCACCCATCCCTCTCTTCTTCCTTCCTTCCATCCCTCCATCCATCCACCCACTTGTACACAGCCTCAATCAGCTCGTCTACAGTGACTTTATCCTGCTTGCGGGATGCGGGTATTTCTGGATCCCATCCCAGCTGACATACGGGTGAGAGGCGGGGTACACCCCGGATGCGTTGCCAGCGCTTCGCCAGGCCACACATAGACAGACAACCACTCTCACACACACACACACACTATGGACAATGTCGAGAAATCAATTCACCAAAGCTGCATGCTTTTGGAGGAAACCGGAGAACCTGGAGAGAACCCACAAAGTCCACTCAGAAGGGAATCAAACCCAGGACCTTCATTCTGTGAGCCACCATGCATGCAGGGTGTGTGTGTGTGTGTGTGTGTGTGTGTGTGTGTGCCAGCCATGCAGCACAGCGGCGATGGCAGCATTCCCAGAAACGCAGCTTGTTCACACTTAGCTTGATTCAATTGTTTGAAACAGGAAGTAGAACGGCTGACCTCAAACTGACAATCGAATATCAGCTGCAGTTTGATAGCAACACTTCCTGGATCCAGTCGTACACTGATCCCTCTGTATAGTAAGACACACACACACACACACACACACACACACTCACACCTAAAGTCCTCCCAGCCCCAAACACAAGGCAGACTATTAAGAGCAGGATGCTCCGTGGTCCGTCTGAAGCCTCGGGAGGGGGTGGAGTCACGCTGTGGCGTTACAGGCCGCGTTCCTAGAAGATGTGAAATAGAACCGACCTCTACGACCTCAGGCAACTCCGAGACACGAGGTCAAGCACAACCAACTCCAGGCACACGTGTGTGTGTGTGTGTGTGTGTCCTGAACTCTGTAATACTGAGGGAGAAGAAATACATTAATACAAATGAGCCTTTTCTAATGTCCTCCAGGGATTACACACGGCTCAGCAGCTAAAGGAGAACATCCACATCAGGAGGCTGAGCGTCAGGCTGGAGTACTCATTGAGCTAGCAGTCTTCACCACCTGCCCATCATAGGGGCAAACGTGTGCAGATCTACCCCATGGCCCTTTGTGGAAGGGTGAGTAATCCCCGACATCCCTGAGGCACCTATGAATAAGCTCATGTATCTTGATTACATGCTCCGTCCTCCTGCACCGCGTCTCGACGTTCCAGAGGTGTGACGCTGCAGCGAAGGCTCTAAGGCAGTGGTCCCCAACCAGCGGGCCGCGGCCCGGTACTGGTCCGTGGCAGGAAAAAGGTTGGGGACCACTGCTCTAAGGCCTTTCTGAGCTCCATTCAGACAATGGAAAAGAAATACCGAGCTTTTTCCAACCTGAGGACGTCTTGCACAATGAAACCCTTGGACCTGGCCAGCCGGGTCAGAAAGCTTCTCCTGCTGCGGCCCATCTTCCTCTCCACCAGGTACAGCCGCACGTCCCCAAACTTCACCTCCTCGCCTGCGGGGGCTGCAGCCTCCTCTGGTCGCGGCCTTTTTCTGAGCATCTCTCTGCAGGTAGAATCCAAAGTGATTCTGCTCCTCGACCCTGGAACGCACCCACGATGGTGGAGCTGGAGCCGCCCGTTTCTTTGTTTGGCTCGGTGTCAGATAGAGATGGGTTTGGGTTGGAGGCAGGAAAAAGGCTCTGGCAGCAGGTGCGGAGGATTTGGTGTTTACTAAAAGCCACCTGGCAAGATGAAACGACTGACAAGGGGAACGTCGCACGCTGCTGGCGTGTCTTCGGTCGCCGAGAGAGAGACGCAGCGGAGGGAAGTAAACGGCACCTGATGCAGCTCTAAGGTCCCCTTTAGGGGGGGGGGGGGGAACTCACCCTCTCATTATGTCCAGATCAAGTTTCCTCCACAGCTTTAATTATGGGATGCGTTTCCCCTGAGCGCCACGGCCTCTGTGCAGCTATTGTAATGGGAAAGCCAGGAACTCTGACGCCCCCCCCGCATGCAGCGCTCCATAAAGCTCGGTGGGGCCTTTAGACTGTTTCACTTCCCTGCTTCCAGCGGGATACTTGCAGCTTCAGCCGCTGCCTCGGGTTGAAACAATGGCTGGGAAGTCACTGCGCTGTAATAATGCTTCAGTCGACCGCGGAGGAGTGACGTGATGATCTGGACCGGGGGGGGGGGGGGGGGGGCATCATTATCCCCGTCCTCTGTCGGCCACACTGAGTTTATGACACTGTTCTCATTAGCGCAGGCTTCTGGTGGTCAACAGGTGTCACAGAGCAGACTGGACTCATGGACTATTTACCGCAGCCATCAATCAGCCTTATATCAGGACGCCGGCGCCCACTCAACCTCAGGCTCAGCGTACGCCCTGAGATAGATGCTAGCTACAGCGCTATGCTGCAGCGTACGCCCTGAGATAGATGCTATAGCTACAGCGCTAGGCTGCAGCGTACGCCCTGAGATAGATGCTAGCTACAGCGCTATGCTGCAGCGTACGCCCTGAGATAGATGCTAGCTACAGCGCTATGCTGCAGCGTACGCCCTGAGATAGATGCTATAGCTACAGCGCTAGGCTGCAGCGTACGCCCTGAGATAGATGCTAGCTACAGCGCTATGCTGCAGCGTACGCCCTGAGATAGATGCTAGCTACAGCGCTATGCTGCAGCGTACGCCCTGAGATAGATGCTAGCTACAGCGCTATGCTGCAGCGTACGCCCTGAGATAGATGCTAGCTACAGCAATATGCTGCAGCGTACGCCCTGAGATAGATGCTAGCTACAGCGCTATGCTGCAGCGTACGCCCTGAGATAGATGCTAGCTACAGCGCTATGCTGCAGCGTACGCCCTGAGATAGATGCTAGCTACAGCGCTATGCTGCAGCGTACGCCCTGAGATAGATGCTAGCTGCAGCGCTATGCTGCAGCGTACGCCCTGAGATAGATGCTATAGCTACAGCGCTATGCTGCAGCGTACGCCCTGAGATAGATGCTATAGCTACAGCGCTATGCTGCAGCGTACGCCCTGAGATAGATGCTATAGCTACAGCGCTTGGCTGCAGCGTACGCCCTGAGATAGATGCTATAGCTACAGCTCTATGCTGCAGCGTACGCCCTGAGATAGATGCTAGCTACAGCGCTAGGCTGCAGCGTACACCCTAAGATAGATGCTAGCTACAGCGCTATGATGTAGCTTACACCCTAAGATAGATGCTAGCTACAGCGCTAGGCTGCAGCGTGCGCCCTAAGATAGATGCTAGCTGCAGCGCTATGCTGCAGCGTACGCCCTGAGATAGATGCTAGCTACAGCGCTATGCTGCAGCGTACGCCCTGAGATAGATGCTAGCTACAGCGCTATGCTGCAGCGTACGCCCTGAGATAGATGCTAGCTACAGCGCTATGCTGCAGCGTACGCCCTAAGATAGATGCTATAGCTACAGCGCTATGCTGCAGCGTACGCCCTGAGATAGATGCTATAGCTACAGCGCTATGCTGCAGCGTACGCCCTGAGATAGATGCTATAGCTACAGCGCTATGCTGCAGCGTACGCCCTGAGATAGATGCTATAGCTACAGCGCTTGGCTGCAGCGTACGCCCTGAGATAGATGCTATAGCTACAGCTCTATGCTGCAGCGTACGCCCTGAGATAGATGCTAGCTACAGCGCTAGGCTGCAGCGTACACCCTAAGATAGATGCTAGCTACAGCGCTATGATGTAGCTTACACCCTAAGATAGATGCTAGCTACAGCGCTAGGCTGCAGCGTGCGCCCTAAGATAGATGCTAGCTACAGCGCTAGGCTGCAGCGTGCGCCCTAAGATAGATGCTAGCTACAGCGTACGCCCTAAGATAGATGCTAGCTACAGCGCTATGCTGTAGCTTACGCCCTAAGATAGATGCTAGCTACAGTGTTAGGCTGCAGCGTACGCCGTAAAATACACTAAGTTTTTTAAAAAAACAAATAAGTACAGAACACATCACAGAAACAGCAGGAGTGGATACACAGATGTGTATCAGCAGCAGTAAAACTAATATAATCACGCAGTGCAAACAGAACAGTGCACGTTACCGGTAGTAAAATGTTCATGAGTCTTACAGCCGAGGGGAAGAAGCTGTTCTTGTGGCGGGAGGTTTGCCCTGAGGCACGATTTCTTCCAGACGTGTTTCAGTAGATGATTACAGACCTACCAAACGACGAAGGATTGACTGGATGGTTTATTTACCTGTTTTGGGTTGATAAGGACCCAAAATTATCACAATCGTGTAGAAACATGGGAAAAGTGAGTTTTTCATAACATGTCCGCTTTACAGTTCATATAAATATACAGAAAGTGCCGCTAATTAAACGCAAGCTAAGGTGCAGCTGTAATATTAGCGTGTGCAGTATGTGTTCGGTTCACTTTTACAGTCAACCCCTGAATCTGAATGCCAGCGTGGCTTCTCTGCATCATACAGAAAGCATCGACTTGGACAGACAGTCCACGATGAGGAGGACCTGCAGGACAGCATGATCTCACAGACCCGTTGGTGCTGGTGCTGTTGGGTTTCAATCCTGCCTCACACAAGGGCAGGCTGTCGAAGTCAACATTTATGTTTGCCTCTGAAAGCCTTAAATCAGCCTTCGTTTTTGAAAGCATTTTTTACACAATATATCTGTTAATATGCTGTGCATTTATATACATTCTGTATTTCACTTTGTTTGGCAGTAACTTCTGTTCCGCATCTTGACGGTTCATTCCAAGCATGTTGACCATGTGGCGCTAAGCATGTCATCAAGCAACAGGCGGTAGCATATCCATTTCCTGTCTGGTGAATGTGGATCTCAGTCTGCAGCTCGGACGGATCGCGTACCTGATCAGGTGTGGCAGAATGCATCATTAGTGAGGAAAGTATTCATGTCATGATACGCGGTGAGGACCCAGTCATTGAAAAAATCCGTTTCATGTGGTGACATCAAGTGGTTTCTTATCTCAGCCTGTTTTCTTTCTTAGGATTGATGAAAGGCGCTGAAGGACCAGGAATGAGAGCGCCACCTGTGCATTTAAGGCGCGCTTTGTGTCCATGTGTCTCATGGCTTGTCAGAATCAGAATCAGAATCAGAATCAGAATCAGAATCAGAATCAGAAACAGAATCAGAATCAGAACCAGAAGGTGTTTATTGTCAGTGAGGGTTCACAGACTCGGAATGTTTCTCGGTAAAGTCGTGCTACATGTAACAGTAATGACAAAATACACAAAACATACAAGTACACACACATCACAAAACAGCAGCATCGGGAGTGGATACACAGATGTGTACTAGCAGCATTAAAACTAGCGTAATCACGCAGTGCAAACAGAACAGTGCCGGTTATCGTCGGCAGCTTGAGTTTCCTCAGCTGCCGCAGGAAGTACATCCTCTGCTGAGCCTTCTTGATGAGGGAGCTGATGGTCGGCTCCCACTTGAGGTCCCGGGTGATGGTGGTGCCCAGGAAGCGGAAAGAGTCCACGATGGAGATGGGGGTAGGGGAGTATGTGAGGGCGAGGGGGGACGGTGGGGCAGAGTGCGATAGGCCCCGCCCACCGTCGCATAGCAATGGTCCAGCGTGTTCTCCTCTCTGGTGGGGCCTTTAATAAACTGTCTGTATTTGGGAAGTTCCTGGCTCAGATCTCCCTTGTTAAAATCTCCACGGACATTAACAAGAGAATCAGGGAAATCCGTTTCCGCGAGCGCACGTTGAGCCTCGTGCACGTCGGTGGCCGGCGGGATGTAAACAGCTGCCAGGATGAACGGAGCGAACTC
Source organism: Brachionichthys hirsutus (assembly GCF_040956055.1). Taxonomy (NCBI): domain Eukaryota; kingdom Metazoa; phylum Chordata; class Actinopteri; order Lophiiformes; family Brachionichthyidae; genus Brachionichthys; species Brachionichthys hirsutus. The sequence continues at coordinate 1,172,703 of NC_090903.1, forward strand.
ACGCGGGGAGTAAAATGTTTTACAGCGAATGAAGAGATATTCCAGAGCAGGAGAACGGTGTTGGGCGGTCGCAGTCACGTCGGAGCACCAGCCGTTGTTGCTGTAGAAACAGACTCCGCCGCCTTTTGGCCTTACCGGAGAGCAGCGGGTCACGATCCGCTCGTAAGAGGCGGAAGTCCTCCAGCTGGAGCGCGCAGTCCGGGGTCTGTCCGCAAAGCCACGTCTCCGTAAAGCACAAAACAGAAGAAGAGGAAAAGTCCTTATTTCTCCTCATCAGCAGCGCCAGCTCGTCCATCTTGTTGCTGAGAGAACGGACGCTGGAGAGGAATATTCCAGATTAGTCGACTAATACTTTATCTTGGCTTTACGGTGTTCAGGTCACTCTCAGGAGGTGTGACATGGGGTCACATGGGTACTAGGCGGGGAGGGCGCAGGGCAGGAGTGCGCCATTGCCCTCCTCCGCATCCCCCGTCCGGCCCCACCTGCCCCAAACGCACAACATACATTTGTGTATAGCACTGGGTGTTCACACACTCACGGTGTTGGGACAGTTCCCCAGTCTGGGATCTGGGGAACTATATTATAAACAGGGTATGGGGGGGTTCAAATGTATTTTTTTTGGCCTTAACGCGGCATGTGGGGCCTTGGCGGGCGGGTGGTTGTGGGGGGCGTGGTGTTGGTGCTGGTGGGACGCCGGGCCGGCCCACTGTGCCCCGTGCCGCTGCGCTGGCCTAGGTTTCGTCGGCTGTGTTGGTGACGGTCGCCCCCGGGCCCTGTGCTGGTTCTTCTGCGTGTGGCTCTGGGGGGGCCCCGGGGGTCGTTCTCGGGTTGCTGTGGCTGCTTGGGGTGATCTGGGGGCTCATGCTGCCATCGTTGGGTCCGGGGTGGCTGCCCCGTTCTTAGGTGGAGGTTTCACGCATGCCAGGTCCACCACTCCAGCACCAATCAAAACTCGATCTGAGAGTTAACTCCGCCCACAGATCTCTGAGTCAGTGGAGGTTGCTGGTTCAGTGTTTGTGGCTCTCACTATGCTCTCTCTCTTCTTCCTCAGATCTGTGTACTTGGTGATCCAGACTTTCCTCTAGAGACGAATGTGAACCTGGTGTATTGGGACAACTCTTGGTGATGATTGGATGGAAGGGGTAGAATTAAGGAGCACAAATAAATCCATTGCACTCTCTCCTCAGAACACTGTGTATTTGTCACTTTTTGTTTGTCCATGTTGTGTGTTCACTGCGGTGTGCACAGCCCTCTACGGCGGTAAGCAGGTAATAAAACCAATAAAATAGGAATAGGCTAGTCTGCCAAGAGGGCAGGTGACGGTCACAATCACTATAAGAATAAAAAGCACAGAATCTAGCAGAGACTGACGTTGTGTACGTTGTTACTCTGGAGCACGAATGCAGACAAGGTAAAAAAAAAGGAGGTGTGAGAGTCGTTGCTCGCTGCGACTATCAGTTCCTCTTCTGTTTTCATCAAACAGCCGTGGTCTCTGGCAGTGGATTGTTACTTCCTGCTGCAAGACGCTTCTGAAGCCGCAGGTTGAACGCCACAGCCCCGTTAGAGAGGAACAAAACAGTCGCTGGAATAACCTCTTCGTTCTCTTTCATGATTGTGCTTCCCACACAAAAACACTTTTTAGATGCTCAATGTTGTGTATTTAATGTAGATTTATTACGTTTGTTTTGATTTAGTTGTTATGTTATCTATTTTGTTTTTTAGCCAGGTTCAAATAAGAGTATCAAATGGATACTACGTTTTCTGAAGGGATAACGTTTTTGCTTTGTTACCTTAAATTATCTAAATTAGCACGTTAAGTAAGACGTTGTTTCTAAGCACATCTAGTACCCTGTTGCAGGGATCCACTTCCTGTCACTCATGACCAGGCAGTCAGGTTCATGGAGTCCGAGTCACACCGACTGAGCAGCATAGATCAGCGTTGCTCTCCAAGCCGCTCTGCAGTGGAAGCTCAGTAAGAGGTGAAATATGTACCGCTGTGTGTACATTTCCTTGACTAAATACGCGTTTTAATACTTTCATCTTTTGTTCAGAACCAGCTACTTATCACCGGTAACTGACACGAGCCTCTCTGTGTCTCCACTCAAAGCTCCTCTCCTCCAGAAGAGGGACAACCGGAGGAGGACGAAATGGACATCGGTGAGATGCTGCCATCTGCTGACGGTCAGCTGCTGTCTTGCTTTCATAGAGCCTGTGATGAAAAGTGAACCATCTGAACAGAACTGAACTGACCTGGAGAAACAAGGAACGCAGCAGCAGTCAGATAGACTCAGAGAATAGAGATAGAGTGGGTGAAGAACCTGTCGGACAGAATCCTCAAAGAAGCGTAAAAGGACGTCCATTCCAGAGGACTGCATTTTGCCGTCCCACCAAGACAGATCCCGGTGGTAGACCTCATCACAGCAACAGAATCAGCCATCCGTGATAACAAGCTCGGAGATACAGAAGCAGAACAACTCAGAATCACTGCTACAGCCTGCATCCAACCTTCTGTGAGGAGTTTGCATGTTCTACGTGTCTGCGTGGGTTCTCTCCGGGTTCTCTCCGGGTTCTCCGGCTTCCTCCCACCTCCAAAGACATGCAGCCTAGGCTGATTGGTGACACTAAATATTCCGTAGGTGTGAGTGTGTGTGTGGCTGGTTGTCTGTCTCTGTGTTGCCCTCCGATGGACTGGCGGCTTGTCCAGGGTGTCCCCTGCCTCTCGCCCATTGACTGCTGGGATTGGCTCCAGCTTGGCCCGCGACCCGATAGCGGAATAAGGGGTTGGGACAATGAATGAATGTAAATACACTTCAAATACCATGTGTAATTACTGTGTTTAATGCAGTGATGTCACAGCAGAAGCCTGTCTGTGTTACATTAGTATTATAAGTAGTAGTAGTTGTTATTGTATTAGTATTGGTAGTAGTAGTAGTTGTTCTATTAGTAGTGGTAGTAGTAGTTCTTGTTCTATTAGTAGTAGTAGTTGTAGTGGTAGTAGTGGTAGTAGTATTGGTGGTAGTAGTTGTTGTAGTAGTTGTGTTAGTAGTAGTTCTTGTTCTATTAGTAGTAGTAGTTGTAGTGGTAGTAGTGGTAGTAGTATTGGTGGTAGTAGTTGTTGTAGTAGTTGTGTTAGTAGTAGTTGTTTTAATGGTCGTAGTAGTAGTAGTTGTTATAGTGGTAGTTGTTGTTGCTGTAGTAGTTGTTTTAATGGTGGTAGTAGTAGCAGTAGTAGTTGTTGTTTTAATGGTGGTGGTAGTAGTAGTAGCAGTAGTAGTTGTTTTAATGGTAGTAGTAGTAGTAGTTGTTGTTTTAATGGTAGTAGTAGTAGCAGTAGTAGTTGTTTTAATGGTAGTAGTAGTAGTAGTTGTTGTTTTAATGGTAGTAGTAGTAGTAGTAGTAGTTGTTTTAATGGTAGTAGTAGTAGCAGTAGTAGTTGTTTTAATGGTAGTAGTAGTAGTAGTTGTTGTTTTAATGGTAGTAGTAGTAGTAGTAGTAGTAGTTTTAATGGTAGTAGTAGTAGTAGTTGTTGTTTTAATGGTAGTAGTAGTAGCAGTAGTAGTAGTTGTTTTAATGGTAGTAGTAGTAGTAGCAGTAGTAGTAGTTGTTTTAATGGTAGTAGTAGTAGTAGTTGTTGTTTTGATGGTAGTAGTAGTAGTAGTAGTAGTAGTTGTTGTTTTAATGGTGGTAGTAGTAGTAGCAGTAGTAGTTGTTTTAATGGTAGTAGTAGTAGTAGTTGTTGTTTTAATGATAGTAGTAGTAGCAGTAGTAGTTGTTTTAATGGTAGTAGTAGTAGTAGTTGTTGTTTTAATGGTAGTAGTAGTAGTAGTAGTAGTTGTTTTAATGGTAGTAGTAGTAGCAGTAGTAGTTGTTTTAATGGTAGTAGTAGTAGTAGTTGTTGTTTTAATGGTAGTAGTAGTAGTAGTAGTAGTAGTTTTAATGGTAGTAGTAGTAGTAGTTGTTGTTTTAATGGTAGTAGTAGTAGCAGTAGTAGTAGTTGTTTTAATGGTAGTAGTAGTAGTAGCAGTAGTAGTAGTTGTTTTAATGGTAGTAGTAGTAGTAGTTGTTGTTTTAATGGTAGTAGTAGTAGCAGTAGTAGTAGTTGTTTTAATGGTAGTAGTAGTAGTAGCAGTAGTAGTAGTTGTTTTAATGGTAGTAGTAGTAGTTGTTTTAATGGTAGTAGTAGTAGTAGTTGTTGTTTTAATGGTAGTAGTAGTAGCAGTAGTAGTAGTTGTTTTAATGGTAGTAGTAGTAGTAGTTGTTGTTTTAATGGTAGCAGTAGTAGTAGTTGTTTTAATGGTAGTAGTAGTAGCAGTAGTAGTAGTTGTTTTAATGGTAGTAGTAGTAGTTGTTTTAATGGTAGTAGTAGTAGTAGTTGTTGTTTTAATGGTAGTAGTAGTAGTTGTTTTAATGGTAGTAGTAGTAGTTGTTTTAATGGTAGTAGTAGTAGTAGTTGTTTTAATGGTAGTAGTAGTAGTAGCAGTAGTAGTAGTTGTTTTAATGGTAGTAGTAGTAGTAGTTGTTGTTTTAATGGTAGTAGTAGTAGTTGTTTTAATGGTAGTAGTAGTAGTTGTTTTAATGGTAGTAGTAGTAGTAGTTGTTTTAATGGTAGTAGTAGTAGTAGTTGTTGTTTTAATGGTAGTAGTAGTAGTTGTTGTTTTAATGGTAGTAGTAGTAGTAGCAGTAGTAGTAGTTGTTTTAATGGTAGTAGTAGTAGTAGTAGTAGTAGTTGTTTTAATGGTAGTAGTAGTAGTAGTAGTTGTTTTAATGGTAGTAGTAGTAGTTGTTTTAATGGTAGTAGTAGTAGTAGTAGTAGTAGTTGTTTTAATGGTAGTAGTAGTAGTAGTAGTTGTTTTAATGGTAGTAGTAGTAGCAGTAGTAGTTGTTTTAATGGTAGTAGTAGTAGTAGTTGTTGTTTTAATGGTAGTAGTAGTAGTAGTAGTAGTAGTTTTAATGGTAGTAGTAGTAGTAGTTGTTGTTTTAATGGTAGTAGTAGTAGCAGTAGTAGTAGTTGTTTTAATGGTAGTAGTAGTAGTAGTTGTTGTTTTAATGGTAGTAGTAGTAGCAGTAGTAGTAGTTGTTTTAATGGTAGTAGTAGTAGTAGCAGTAGTAGTAGTTGTTTTAATGGTAGTAGTAGTAGTTGTTTTAATGGTAGTAGTAGTAGTAGTTGTTGTTTTAATGGTAGTAGTAGTAGCAGTAGTAGTAGTTGTTTTAATGGTAGTAGTAGTAGTAGTTGTTGTTTTAATGGTAGTAGTAGTAGTTGTTTTAATGGTAGTAGTAGTAGTAGCAGTAGTACTAGTTGTTTTAATGGTAGTAGTAGTAGTAGCAGTAGTAGTAGTTGTTTTAATGGTAGTAGTAGTAGCAGTAGTAGTAGTTGTTTTAATGGTAGTAGTAGTAGTTGTTTTAATGGTAGTAGTAGTAGTAGTTGTTGTTTTAATGGTAGTAGTAGTAGTTGTTTTAATGGTAGTAGTAGTAGTTGTTTTAATGGTAGTAGTAGTAGTAGTTGTTGTTTTAATGGTAGTAGTAGTAGTTGTTTTAATGGTAGTAGTAGTAGTTGTTTTAATGGTAGTAGTAGTAGTAGTTGTTTTAATGGTAGTAGTAGTAGTAGCAGTAGTAGTAGTCGTTTTAATGGTAGTAGTAGTAGTAGTTGTTGTTTTAATGGTAGTAGTAGTAGCAGTAGTACTAGTTGTTTTAATGGTAGTAGTAGTAGTTGTTGTTTTAATGGTAGTAGTAGTAGTAGCAGTAGTAGTAGTTGTTTTAATGGTAGTAGTAGTAGTAGTAGTAGTTGTTGTTTTAATGGTAGTAGTAGTAGTAGTAGAAGTTGTTTTAATGGTAGTAGTAGTAGCAGTAGTAGTAGTTGTTTTAATGGTAGTAGTAGTAGTAGTAGTAGTAGTTGTTTTAATGGTAGTAGTAGTAGTAGTAGAAGTTGTTTTAATGGTAGTAGTAGTAGCAGTAGTACTAGTTGTTTTAATGGTAGTAGTAGTAGTTGTTGTTTTAATGGTAGTAGTAGTAGTAGCAGTAGTAGTAGTTGTTTTAATGGTAGTAGTAGTAGTAGTAGTAGTAGTTGTTTTAATGGTAGTAGTAGTAGTAGTAGAAGTTGTTTTAATGGTAGTAGTAGTAGTAGTAGTTGTTTTAATGGTAGTAGTAGTAGTAGTAGAAGTTGTTTTAATGGTAGTAGTAGTAGTAGTAGAAGTTGTTTTAATGGTAGTAGTAGTAGTTGTCTCTCTTAAAACAACAATATATATACACAGAGAGAATGAGACAGAGAATCAAGCAAACAGTGCAAATCAGCAACAGCAGCACAGCGGGACAGGAACAGAGCGTCCCCAGTGGGACAGGAACAGAGCGTCCCCAGTGGGACAGGCACAGAGCGTCCCCAGTGGGACAGGCTCAGAGCGTCCCCAGTGGGACAGGCACAGAGCGTCCCCAGTGGGACAGGCTCAGAGCGTCCCCAGTGGGACAGGCACAGAGCGTCCCCAGTGAGACAGGCACAGAGCGTCCCCAGTGGGACAGGCTCAGAGCGTCCCCAGTGGGACAGGCACAGAGCGTCCCCAGCGGGACAGGCACAGAGCGTCCCCAGCGGGACAGGCACAGAGCGTCCATTCCGAGTCCCAGATCGCTACGAGGGAACGACTGCTTTCACAGCTCGGGGGAAGAAGCTGTTCCTGAGCCTCGCTGTGCTGCTTCTTATTGTCCTGAACCGCCTCCCTGATGGGGGCGGGACAAACAGTCTGTGGCCCGGGTGGGTGGGGTCTGTGGGTGGGACAAACAGTCTGTGGCCCGGGTGGGTGGGGTCTGTGGGCGGGACAAGCAGTCTGTGGCCCGGGTGGGTGGGGTCTGTGGGCGGGACAAACAGTCTGTGGCCCGGGTGGGTGGGGTCTGTGGGCGGGACAAACAGTCTGTGGCCCGGGTGGGTGGGGTCTGTGGCGATGCGTCTGGCCCTCCTCTGGACTCTGGAGGTGTAAACAGAGTCCAGATCAGGCAGACGGTGACCCACAATCCCCTGAGCTGTCCTCACCACCCGGGATAGGTCCTTCCTGTCCTGCGCCGTGCAGCTGCCGTCCCACACGGTCGCACTGAGACACAGGATGCTCTCTATCGTGGCCCGGTAGAAGTCTTCAAGCAGCACAGAGGAGAGTCCAGCCCGCTTCAGCTTCCTGAGGAAGAAGAGCCGTTGCTGGGCCTTCTTCACCAGGTGTCTGGTGTTGAGTGTCCAGGAGAGGTCAGAGGAGATGTGGATGCCCAGGAATTTAATGTTCTCTATCTATTGTGTCAAAGGCTGCACTGAGATCTAATAAAATAAGCAGAGACAAGTCCATTATCAGACGCTATTAAAGGTCATTGGTGACTTTAACTAATGCTGTCTCTGTGCTATGATGAGCTCTGAAACACGACTGGAAAACCTCAAATAACTGATTGTCTTGTAAGAATTCACACAGCTGACTGGAAACTGCTTTCTCTAGAAGCTTTGACAGGAATGGAAGGTTTGAAATTGGCCGATAGTTAGCCGAGACATCAGGATTCAACGTTGGTTTTTTGAGAAGCGGTTTAATGACTGCTGTTTTAAAAGACTTGGGTACATAGCCTGTGAGTAAAGATAGATTAATTATATTTAGCAAAGAAATTCTAATTGAGGGGAAGACTTCTTTAAGCAGACTCGTTGGGACCGGGTCTAGGAGACAAGTGCACGGTTTAGATGAGGCAACAGCCACACTTAGTTGCTGCAAGTTAATGGGGGTGAAACTATCCAAGAAACTATCAAGAGTAACAGTCGTATCTCTACTTCCATCACTCAGGGAGGGGTCAATGCCACACGAAGGCAGACGCTGATGAGGGATGGATCCAGGATGTCATGGGCCAGGACCTACGAACAGTCCTCCGGCCCAAACCCATACGAGTCCAGTAGGTACTGAATATCTCTACCAAATTCCGGGGCTTAAGTTCAAGTTGGGGCAAAAATGAGATGTGATGAAGTCGTCTGCTCATTTCCATTCATAGTTTATTCTGAACAAGCGCGGTCCAGACATACGGTGGCAGATTAGGCCGAGTCTCCGTTTGGGTCATTTCATCGAGCAAAAATTATTGTTTTGATTGATTCGTAGTCCTTGGTCAGAAATGTATTTCAATATAGCCAATAATATATAAAGAGTATCTTTATCTTATCTATCAAACGTGAACTATTTTCCTCATTTATTAGGCCCGAGCGCCTATCCTAGGCGTAAGGGGCTATTGCTTTTGCAACGCAGAAGACGACAAGTTGACGAGCGCAGCTCGTCAACCCTCGGCATCCAACTTTGCCATGCTGTTGAGGACGACCAACACACTCACGCACACACACACCGACACTCAACAACACACACGCACACACACAGACATCCACAAACACGAGTTGACAAGCGCAGCGAGTCAACCGTCGGGCGACCAACACACCCACGCCCACACACACGACACTCAACAGCACACATACAGACATTCTTCTTCTTTCTTTCTTTGTTCTGCTGTTTAAACAGCAATTTGACCCCCTGAACATGCTCGAAAACTCAATAATCAATCCTTACTGTCTGACGTAGTCTCTGACAGGAGAAGGAGAATGGCTGGACATGTACTCCGGCTGCAAAGGGAGAGACCAGCAAGTGTGGCAATGCGGGGGAAAGAGGAAGCGAGGGAGGCCAAAAAATACGTGGCGACGGACAGCCAAGGAAGACCTAAGTGAGATGGGGGTCACCTGGCATGGAGCAAGAAGCACATGGGGGGGGGGGGCTCGTCACCCAATGTTCCAATAGGAACAGGAGGAACTAAGTCCAAGTAAGTAAGTCAAGGGAGATTATATAAACTACTAAGAAAAATACCCAACACTAGTTATTATATCAACTTTGTTTTAAACTCTTTTGTGACCGTTGAGAGGGGCAGAACTGCAGTAAAACCAACAACTGCAAGCTGCTCAGAACATGTAAAAAAGGGCTCTCAGCGGTTCCAGGACCAGGTCTTCCTCTAGAGGGCACTGTGAGGTCCCACTCAGAAAAACAGCCTTTGGACAAAATGCTCTTTCTGTAAAGGCCAGTAAGATCTGGAACAGTCTTCCGCTCGCCATCAGAGAGCGTCCCACATTACAAACCTTCAAAACTCACCTCAAGCAGTGGTTGAAGGTAAACCAGGCCTGTAACCACTAGCTCTAAACCTTTTAGTACTGCGCTGTGTTTTTAATTTAACCTCTTGTTCTGCCGAGGAACTGCGGATGTAAATTAGCATTTTTGCTAAAATACAGCATATTTACATCTATTAGATACGTCTGTATAGATGTTCATTAATGTGCACTGTCCCTATCAAATAAATTAATGAATAAATAAATAAATAAGTAACTAATGCAGCATTTTACAAAAACAAATGTCTGACCACAGCTCTCGTGGGCCACAGAAAATGATGTGGCGGGCCGGATTTGGCCCCCGGGCCTTGAGTTTGACACATATGCTCTAAATGGATAAAGTCGTACTTATCAAATAGGAAACAAGCCACTTTAGTCAATGGAATGCAGTCCTCTTGCTTGGATTGTCCGCTAGGGGTCCCCCAAGGATCGATCCTGGGGCCCATTTTATTTTCCCTCTTTATTAATGATATGCCAAATGTTTGAAAGGGTGTGGACATGCAGTTATATGCTGATGATGCAGTGATCTATACATGTACATCTGAAGAAGCAGCTCAAACTCTCACATCAGCCTTAACCCGCATTCAGAATTGCTGTATTCAATTAAATATACAGGAAACTGTCTGTTTCTCTCTAAAAATGCCTCCAATATTGATCCAATATGTATCATGGAGTTCAAGAACTGCACTTAGCAAAATAATTTAGACTAATTTAGCCAGAATACAAAGACTATTGTTGAGACTTCAAAAGTGCCAAGTGAATGTGCAGTATAAGCCAGGTATAGAAATGCTATATATATATATATATATATATCCAGACTTTATCTGCCTGTGTTAGACTCACCTGACAAAGATATTGTAGCGCAACTGCACATGGTAATGTCCAACTTCCCGGTGTCTCATGAAAAGTTACAACCGTTTAAGACGGAGACGGGAAAAGATGCAACCTTAAGCAAACCTTTTGAAGCAGTACTACAAGGTAGGCCAGAAACAAAACGTCAAGTTCCGAAGGAGATTCAAGCTTATTGGAACGACTTTCTCTTTTTAAAGGAGAAAGGCTGATAGTTCCTGCATCATTGAGAGCAGACGTGCTGTTACTCATTCACGAGGGACACTCGGGTACTGAAAGCTGCAGGCGCAGAGCAAGAGAAGTACTCTTTTGACCCGGCATGTCTCAGTTCAGTTCAGTTCAGACAACTTTATTTATCCCAAGGGGCAATTCAGGTTACGCAGCCTAGCAGACCATCCAAACATCCACAAACATAATAGATAAATAAAATGGAATAGATAAAGACACTCAGTATGTTGACAATGCTCAGTAATGATGATTATAATGTATATTTAGAAGAGTTTAACAGTAACGGTTAGTTCTCCTACAGGGGGCGATAAAGCGGCGGCCTGAGGGCAGTAAGGTAAACTTGGAGCTCAGGATGTGGTCATGTTGGGAGATTATACATTTGGCTTTATTGATTAACGGATTTGGTGAGCAGTTGTGACGTGTGCAGTACAAATCAGAACTACTACATCCGCACAGTGTATCGTATGCAGTTCAGACACCAGATGGACAGAAGTACAGGGGGAACCGAACGTGTTTGAGGTTGTAAGATAATCAAAATGTGACTCAGCAAGGTGTAGTTACCTGTGCTGGTCCTCACAATGAACCTGAAGTGAGTACTCCGCCTCTAACGTCATACACAGCTAGTGGTCGTGTAATAAGTAGACCAAAAAGGCTTGTTGAAGAATAGCAGGTTGTGTAGTTAGTTTAGCAATACACTAGATACATAGTATATAGGAGAGATAACTGTTTGGCCATTTGTCAATTTCTTTGTTTGGTGTGAAGGTCGTGTTATTGTAAAAAACAACAAGAGGAGATATCAGGATATGTAACGCTGTGATGTCATTATAAGCTGTGACCACCAGGCGGGGCTAGTCAATAAAGAACACCAGAGGTTTCTGTAACAAATGACTGTGTGGTGTCAATACAAACAGTATTGTGATTCGTAACCCTGTGTTTTATGTTCCCTATTGTTTAGGGACCTGTTGAGGGACAACAGACAGAAATTAGCCTTTGGCTATGATCTGGCATATTTACGTATGTTTATATGTTCATTAATTTGTACTGACCCTATTTAAATGAAATAAATACATAAAGATTCTCCATCACTCTGCTCTGTTGACCCGAGGTACCTGAAGTCCTCTCCCTTCTTTACGTCTCTTCCTTGTAGCTTCACTGTCCCCCCTGGGACCTTCTCATTTACACACATGTACTCTGTTTTACTGCTGCTCACCTTCATCCCTCTCTTTTCTAGAGCAGACCTCCACTTCTCTAGATTCTCCTCTACCTGCAGATCACAATGTCATCTGCAAACATCATATTCAGAGGAGCTTCCTGTCTCACCTCATCTGTTAGTCTCTCCATCACCATGGCAAACTCTACAGCTTCCTCTCCGAGACACTTCCACACCTGCACAGGTACGTCCTACGGTCCAACTGCCTTCCCATTCTTCATCACCTTCATCACCTTTCTAGCTTCACTCGTGCTAATCTTCATCACTTCCTGTTCCACAACAGGTTCCTCTACTCCCCTTTGTTCTCTCTCATCTTCCTCATTCATTAATTCCTCTAAATACTTCTTCCATCTTCCTACACACTACTGACCTCTGTTTGACCTTTGACCTCTCTACTCTTCATCACTCTAACATGCTGAACATCCTTCCTGTCTCTACTCTTCATCACTCTAACATGCTGAACATCCTTCCTGTCTCTACTCTTCATCACTCTAACATGCTGAACATCCTTCCTGTCTCTACTCTTCATCACTCTAACATGCTGAACACCCTTCCTGTCTCTACTCTTCATCACTCTAACATGCTGAACATCCTTCCTGTCTCTACTCTTCATCACTCTAACATGCTGAACATCCTTCCTGTCTCTACTCTTCATCACTCTAACATGCTGAACATCCTTCCTGTCTCTACTCTTCATCACTCTAACATGCTGAACATCCTTCCTGTCTCTACTCTTCATCACTCTAACATGCTGAACATCCTTCCTGTCTCTACTCTTCATCACTCTAACATGCTGAACATCCTTCCTGTCTCTACTCTTCATCACTCTAACATGCTGAACATCCTTCCTGTCTCTACTCTTCATCACTCTAACATGCTGAACATCCTTCCTGTCTCTACTCTTCATCACTCTAACATGCTGAACATCCTTCCTGTCTCTACTCTTCATCACTCTAACATGCTAACCTCTTTTCCTGTCTACACTTCTGCACTTCCTGGTTCCACCACCAGGTCTCCTTATCTCCTCTCCTTCCTGTCTCCCTGATCACCTGAGCTGTTGTATTCCAGTCTTCTGGAAGTCTCTCTTGTCCACCCAGAGTCTGTCTCACCTCTCCCTGAAAGACACTCAACACTCTTCATTCTTCAGCCTCCACCACTTTGTCCTCTGCTCTGCCTTCGTCCTCTTCATCTTCTTCACCTAACTTAACTTAACTTAACATAAATATGGTAAAGGTTTTTGCCAAATACCAATTTGGTAGAATTGCCCATGTATATAAATACTAAACTAAAATAATTGTACACTTTACCATTGTTGTTGAAAGTGTGAGACGCAGGTGGAGGAGAGGAGGAAGACTGTGAATACACTTCGGCTTCTCAGCTCCACGCCCGGTAGCAATGTCAACTTTATTGGGAGCCATAATGAGGGTCAATTTAAGAAAGAAAAGCACAAGAAATAAGGGTGGCGAGGTGGCGCAGTGGGTAGCACTGTCACCAAAGGTTACAGGTTCGACTCCTTTTCGTGTGGCGTTTTTATCTTCTCCCGAGTCTGCGTGGCTTTTCTCTGGTTTCCTCCAAAAACATGCTATTTTGGTGAATTGATCACCCCAAATTGTCCGTAGGTGTTTGTGCGTGCGATGCGCTGGCGATGCGCCGGCGGTGCGCCGGCGATGCGCCGGCGATGCGCCGGCGATGCGCCGCCGATGCGCCGCCGATGCGCCGCCGATGCGCCGCCGATGCGCCGCCGATGCGCCGCCGATGCGCCGCCGATGCGCCGCCGATGCGCCGCCGATGCGCCGCCGATGCGCCGCCGATGCGCCGCCGATGCGCCGCCGATGCGCCGCCGATGCGCTGGCGGTGCGCCGCCGATGCGCTGGCGATGCGCTGGCGATGCGCTGCGGATGCGCTGGCGATGCGCTGCCGATGCGCTGGCGGTGCATTCCGGGTGTATAGCGCCCGGCGACAGCCGCGACCCGCAGGGCTCAAAGAACACGCGTTAGAAGAAGAGAGCAGGAAGATGAACGGCGTGCGACAACGCACAGCTGAAGGTGGTGCCTTCGGGTGTCCGTCCGTACACCCAAGTCAAAAGAAAACCTTACAAGTGTTTGTAAATGTGGAGTTCACGGGCCGAGGAGTTTGAGAACCGAGGTTCCGCTGAATGTGTACTGCTCTGTATTGATTTCTTATCGATCGAGATGATAGCTGGAATAAGGTAAATAAGTAAAGGCTGCTCCCTGTAAGCCAGCGGTGCCCAAAGTGTTCCAGGGAGGGCCGAGACACTCCAGGTCTCCTTTCAGCCGATCTCACCATTAAGGAGGTGTTGATGATTAGAATCACCTGCTTTAGTAACCGGCTGGAAGGAACGCCTGCAGCGTCTCGGCCCTTCCTGGACCATTTCCCCCCCCCCCCGCTGTGAGCATTGGTCTCACCCGCTGCTCTGCCTCGCTCAGGTGAGTACGCCTAAGGCGTTCCATTTATCTGATGTAACACACGCTAATAGCTACTTCTGAGAGATGCTTCGTTAGATATTGCAGTGAGCTGCAAAACCTCCCCTCCCTGTTTGAGGTTTCCGTGAGAAGACGGGGCAGAGCCACACACGTGAGGGCTGTAACAATAAGGCACGAAAAGCTCCTCTCACCCTGAACACCCTCAGCTGCTCCCGGTTACTGAGCAGGCTAAGTCCTGCTCTTCATAAATCACTCCGTGAATCAATGGCAGCTCATTTACACAAGCCAATGCAATTTAAATGCATTTTAATAGCTGACCTTAAGAGTCACTTCTCTGCATTGGCTGCGATTTTTATTTGAAGCATGTTGATTTTAGGCTGCAGAGCAAACCTTGCATGCGAAGGTGTGTGCGTGCAAAGTCAGAATCTGCCGTGCATTGCGTGTTTCTGCTGCTACAATCTAGTCCATCCAGTTTGGTGTGCTCTATTCAGCCTAACACACACACACACACACGCACACACGCACCTCTACCTGCTGACAGAAAGGAATGTAAACTGTAAGGCCTGTCAATGACACAGACACACAGAGCAGAAGAAACTTTTATGAATGGCAAAAAGCTTCACAAACCATTCATAAATCCATCTGAATATACGAGAACGGAGCGAACCACAACCCGAACTGCGACGAATATGTTTTCATGTTGATCTCTTGTGTGGAATATCAACCTGAAGAAAAGTGTTTTTCTCCTGGAACGGTTGCAGCATGCCAGTTGAATGCTCGGTCTGTCTGTGGGAGCCAATCCAAATACAAAGAGGAAGTGCATGTTCCTCCAGCCTGTAAGCGTTACCGAAGGCAGGAGGTGCTCATCCGAATAATAATAATAATAATAAGTAGTAATAAGAGTCAGAAGTAATCCAGAGTAACAGGGAAACAATACCTTTTTTCTTTTTCCTGCATTCGTGCTCCAGAGTAACAACGTACACAACGTCAGTCTCTGCTAGATTCTGTGCTTTTTATTCTTATAGTGATTGTGACCGTCACCTGCCCTCTTGGCAGCCTAGCCTATTCCTATTTTATTGATTTTATTACCTGCTTACCGCCGTAGAGGGCTGTGCACACCGCAGTGAACACACAACATGGACAAACACAAAGTGACAAATACACAGTGTTCTGAGGAGAGAGTGCAATGGATTTATTTGTGCTCCTTAATTCTACCCCTTCATCCAATCATCACCAAGAGTTGTCCCAATACACCAGGTTCACATTCGTCTCTAGAGGAAAGTCTGGATCACCAAGTTCTCAGGAGATCTGAGGAAGAAGAGGGAGAGCATAGTGAGAGTCACAAACACTGACCCAGCAACCTCCACTGACTCAGAGACCTGTGGGCGGAGTTAACTCTCAGATCGAGTTTTGATTGGTGCTGGAGTGGTGGATCTGGCATGCGTGAAACCTCCACCTAAGAACGGGGCAGCCACCCCGGACCCAACAATGGCAACATGAGCCCCCAGATCACCCCAAGCAGCCACAGCAACCCAAGAACGACCCCCGGGGCCCCCCAGAGCCACACGCAGAAGAAACAGCCCAGGGCCCGGGAGCGACCCCCGGGGCCCCCCCAGAGCCACACGCAGAAGAACCAGCCCAGGAACCGGGAGCGACCCCCGGGGCCCCCCCAGAGCCACACGCAGAAGAACCAGCCCAGGACCCGGGAGCGATCTACACCAACACAGCCGACGAAACCAAGGCCAGCGCAGCGGCACGGGGCACAGCGGGCCGGCCCGGCGTCCCACCAGCACCCAACACCACGCCCCCCACAACCACCCGCCCAAATTTTCTGTTTGACTGAAACCCGGCTGGGTCCTGAAGTTTATTTCAGCTTAAATGAAGCCACGCCTCCCAGTTATGTTAACTCTCACATTTCTGGAGACGCCGGCCGAGGAGGTGGAGTCGGAGCCATCTATGACTCGGAGCTCCAGATTAAGCCTAAACCTAAATTAAACTATGCCTCCTTTGAGAGTCTTATTCTTAGTCTGTCACTGCGGCTCAGAGAAGCAGCGGAGGGTCATCAGCGGGTTCGTGGGAGCCGCTGTCCGCGGTGCTGAAGCTGGGTCACCCAACTTCACCTCAAACAGAAGAGAAGAGAAGAGAATGCAGCCTTGTGGGTAGTGCGGCTAGCAGGAGCTAATGTAGCAATAGCAGTTTCTCCCTTGTGCCGGGTTGGTGGGTGAGGAGAAGGAGAAGGAGAAGTTCTTACGCTCCACAGGTAGGAGGTGAGTTAGAGGAGAAGGAGAAGTTCTTACGCTCCACAGGTAGGAGGTGAGTTAGAGGAGAAGGAGAAGTTCTTACGCTCCACAGGTAGGAGGTGAGTTAGAGGAGAAGGAGAAGTTCTTACGCTCCACAGGTAGGAGGTGAGTTAGAGGAGGAGAAGTTCTCAGTGCTCTCAGCTAAACGAAGGCCGAACTATTGTCCTGCTGCATTCTGGGTATTCCGATTTCATTTTTAAACTTCCTCTTCTCAATGTTGAGGACATTCAAAAGTAATTGGAATGTAAAGATAGAATAATAACAATAGGTCTTCAGGTCTGCAGGGCTTGTTGTTTACCTGTAGATAAATGACGTCATGACTTGTTGTTTACCTGTAGATAAATGACGTCATGACCTGTGTTATGGTTGTGAGGCAGGTGAGAACGGTTGGGAATCAGCCCCACAGACACAATGAGGTGTCATCCTCATCCTCATGATCCGAGTCCACCACGCAGCTGATCGGATCGAACCGGATCGGACCGGGATCGGACCGGATCGGATCGGCTCGGATCGGATGCGCCCGCTGGCTGACTCAGCAGAAATGACGAGGAGCACCTGAGCTGAGGTTAAACCTGTGCTCAGCTGCAACATGTTGCCTTCAGAGGGAGGGATGAGCCGTGGGTCACACCCTCCACATCAAACCTGCCCACTGTGGCGCGGCGCGGGCGCGGCGCGGGCACGGCGCGGGCACGGCGGCGCAGACGCGGCGGGGTCGGGACCGCTTTGGATCTGCCCGCTGGGATTTAAAGTCTTCAGGAAGCTTCGTTCGTTTTTATTTGTCCTTTTCACCCGACTTATGTCTAAACGCAAACACTTTGCGCCATTAATGCGCCTCTCATCATCACCCCTGCGCGCCTCTCCGGGATCTCCACCATGGAGGCGCTCCCCGCGCTAACCCTCAGAACGCTGTCCCTGGCGTGCGTCCTGCTCATGCTCTCCCTCCACCTGTGGCGGTGGCTCCGGCGGGGGTCGACCCGCCGCCCGCCGGGACCGATCGCCTGGCCGGTCGTCGGGAACGCCGCGCAGATGGGGAACGCGCCGCACTTGTACTTTGAGCGCCTGGAGAGGAAATACGGGAGCGTGTTCCAAATCAAGCTGGGCTGCCGGTCCGTGGTGGTCCTGAACGGGGACTCCATCAAGCAGGCGCTGGTCAAGCAGGGGCGGGACTTCGCCGGCAGGCCGGACTTCCCCTCGTTCCGCGTCGTGGGGAACGGGGACAGCATCGCGTTCAACACCAGCTCGGACTGGTGGAAGACGCACCGGAAGATGGCCCAGTCCGCCGTGCGCATGTTCTCCACCGGGAACCTGCAGACCAAGAAGTCTTTCGAGCGCCACATCCTCTGCGAGATCAAAGAGCTGCTGGAGGTGTTCGTGCGCGAAACGGGGGCGCAGAAGTATTTCCAGCCCCTGACCTATCTGGTGGTGTCCACGGCCAACGTCATGAGCGCGGTGTGCTTCGGGAGGCGCTACCTGTACGACGACGAGGAGTTCCAGCAGGTTGTGGGCAGGAACGATCAGTTCACCCAGACGGTGGGGGCGGGGAGCGTGGTGGACGTGATGCCCTGGCTCCAGGGCTTCCCAAACCCCATCAAAACCATGTCCGACAACTTCCGGAGGCTCAACCTGGAGTTCAGCGACTTCATCCGGGGTAAGGTAGCTGAACACAGAGCCTCGTTCCGGTCCAGCACCATCAGGGACCTGACGGACGGCGTCATCGCGGCGCTGGAGCACCTGAGTGACAAGACGGGGCAGGTGTTCCACAAGGACTACGTGTCGCCTGCGGTGGGGGACGTGTTTGGAGCAAGTCAAGACACTCTGTCTACTGCCCTGCAGTGGATCATCCTCATAATGGTCAGGTAAGCAGCCTCACTCATATATACACACGTATATACACGTACACGGTACATATACACACACGCAGTGTCGATGTGAGCCAGGCCGGGTCTCACCTGTGACTGCAGGTATCCCGAGGTGCAGGCGCGTCTCCAGCGGGAGGTGGATCGGGTGGTGACACGCAGCCGGCTCCCCTCCATCGAGGATCAGGCGGAGCTGCCGTACGTCATGGCGTTCATCCATGAGGTGATGCGATACACCAGCTTTGTCCCGCTCACCATCCCCCACTCCACCACCACAGACACGTCCATCATGGGCTACACCGTTCCCAAGGACACCGTCATCTTCATCAACCAGTGGTCCGTTAACCATGACCCAGCCATGTGGTCCACGCCAGAGCTCTTTGACCCAGATCGTTTTCTGGATCAGGACGGAGCCCTGAACAAGGACGCCGCCAGTAACGTGGCCATCTTCTCTCTGGGGAAGCGGCGGTGCATCGGGGAAGACCTGTCCAAACTGCACCTCTTCCTCTTCACGTCCCTGATCAGCCACCAGTGCCACATCACCGTGGACCCATCCAGGCCACCCAAACTGGACTACAACTATGGTCTTACTCTGAAGCCTTGGGCCTACTACATCGCCGTGTCTCTGCGTGATGATATGACGCTGCTGGAAGCAGCCACCAGGGAGCTCCACTGAGGGGAGCGTCCGTCTGCTCACGCCTGTGGACGGGACATTTTGAGACCTCAGGTTAACTTTCTACCACTTATCAACGACTGACATATTTTTCAGTGTTATTGGGAACCATTGTTGCATGTGCTGAGCTCGAGACATGGAAGCCCAGCCCAACGCGTGACGTTAGCATGCTGCGCTGCCTCATTAAAGGGGAGGAGTTTGGGATGGACGTTAGGAGGAATCTCATGAGTGAAAAGTTGAACTCATTAAACGTGTAGAGCTGTCATTCTTTCAAGTAACATTTTCTTATCTTAAGAAAAGTATCTCCAAAATCCCAGATGTTCCCAAATTGTATTTCACCACCGCTCATTGCTGTTTGTTCATTTTGTTCATATTTAATATCAGAATGGCAGCAAGACCCAACAGACTATTAATTAAACCAACCTATCCTTCACTGTCCTTCTTATTGTCTCATCTCTAATCCTGTCCAATCTGGTCACTCCCAAGAAGAACCTCGGCATCTTCATCTCCTCCACTTCTAGCTCCGCCTGTCTTTAGCTCAGAGACACTGTCTCAAAGCCGTCCATCATGTCTGCTCTCCGTGTCTGCGTGGGTTCTCTCCGTGTCTGCGTGGGTTCTCTCCGTGTCTGCGTGGGTTCTCTCCATGTCTGCGCGGGTTCTCTCGAGTCTGCGCCCGTTATCTGTGTGTCTGCGGGGGTGCGCTCCGTGTCTACGCGGGTTCTCCAGTGTCTGCGCCGGTTATCTGTGTGTGAATGAATGAATATATTTATTAGATAGAATGTTAGAGTACAAGTACAGTCACACAGTAGCATGTATTACAGTACAAATAAAGTCAAGCATCCTGTCTAAGAGGAGCATTTCTAAAAAGCCCTTGCGGGCTTGTTTCCGTTGAAAGTCCTTCGTACATAAATCATCCACAATTAACAATACAAATTTGACAATACAAATAAAAATAAAACCAATATTCATAACTCAATTGATGCAAAGTAACATTAGAAAAACAAAAATAAAATGATTTTACACCGCCGATGCAAACTAACAATAAATCTAAAATAAATTACACCACTGATGCAGAACGACAATGAATGACAATAAATTACATAAATTACAATAAATTACTAAGGCAGTTAATATGTGCAACGTAGGCGGACAAAAAAAAGGGGGGGGGGGGGGGGGGGTTGATCCGGAGAGAGTCGTGATGACTATCTCCGTTTCTGTCCCCCTAAAAGGTGTATTTTTAGGGCCGTTTTGAAGGAGGCTAAAGAGGTGCATGTTTTGAGGGCAGGAGTCAAACAGTTCCACCCCTGGGGGGCAGTATTGTAAAAAGATTTTTTTTCATTCATTTTCTAACCGCTTATTCCGCTATCGGGTCGCGGGTCAAGCTGGAGCCAATCCCAGCAGTCAATGGGCGAGAGGCAGGGGACACCCTGGACAAGCCGCCAGTCCATCGCAGGGCAACACAGAGACAGACAACCAGCCACACACACACTCACACCTACGGGCAATTCAGCGTCACCAATCAGCCTAGGCTGCATGTTTCTGGAGGTGGGAGGAAGCCGGAGAACCCGGAGAGAACCCATGCAGACACGGGGAGAACCCGGAGAGAACCCACGCAGAACATGCAAACTCCTCACAGAATGGCCACGAGCTGGAGACGAACCTGCTACCATCTCGCTGTGAGGCAACAGTGCTTACCACTGCGCCACCGAGCCGCCTATTGTGAAAAGATGATTTACCCATGTTTGTCCTACAGGAGGGTGTAATCAGGTTGTTGTTTGAGCTCCCTCTAGTGGTGTGGCTGTGGGTGTCACTAAATCTGTGGAGGTGTTTATTCAGGTATGCAGGGATTGAGGGGACTGAGGGCAGAGCTGCATTGACTATTTTAAATGCCAATCCCATTTTGAGTTGTTTAACCCTGTCTTCTACCCTGAGCCATTTTAGGCTAGCAAAATGTCCAGGAAGTAGGTGGGTCATGGGCCCCAGATTGAGGAGTAGCCGAATCAGTTTGTTTTGGGAAGTTTGGAGCCTGGTTTTCAGGGACATTTTGATGTTGGAATACCAGGAGGTGCTAGCATAGTCAAAGAGGGGCTGAACGAGTGCTGCAGCAAGCGTCCGGAGAGCACTTGTGTTGTACTTTCAATCAATGGATGATAGATAGATAGATGGATAGATGATAGATATTGCATATTAAGCAGACACTAACTAAACTAATAGAAGTTATATTAGTAATCATTTGTCTCTTTGAAGTCAGTAAACAATCTGCCTGAACTCTGGGCTCGCTGCCATGTCAGGTGGCAGCGAGCAGGAAGAGCCCGTTTCTCGCCTGACAGGAAGTTCAGCCCACTTCCGTGAGTGCGTGCCGAACGCAGATGGAGCTGCACCAGGTGACTCCAGATCCGCCTGGCTGTGCTCCATTCTCACGTTTTACAGGTCACAGAGAAAACAGCGCTCCACCGAAACAATGAGCCGCAGCGGAGAGACCGTCAACAGACATGAGAGGAACGGCAGAGGATCTTTATTGATGCTCCTGCTTCAGGTGGACGAGTTTTAATGACAGACATCAGCAAAGCAAAGGTCCCTCAGATACCGCACGGACACTGGTGGACTCCGGGGAGGTCAGGACATCTGGCAGACAACAAGCACCAGCATCTGGTGGTCTGTATCTGGAAGTGCTGTCGCCTCCCAACAAGAAGGTTCTCGGTTTGATGCCTTCTGTGTGGAGTTTGTATGTTCTCTCCGTGTCTGTGTGGGGTTTCTCCGGTTTCCCCCAAAAACAAGCAGCTGAGGTGAATCGATGGCTCCAAATTGTCCCGTAACCTGCAAAGCGGATAAAGCAGCTCTAGACGAGACATTTGAGGTGGTGTCCAATTGAGTTAATCTAACCCGTGGTGAAATGCTACGTAAACATTACATTGTGAGATGGAAATCCCTGAAATCGACGGGAGGAGCAGAGCAGGGAATACGGGCTCCGGAAGAAGTGCCTCCTTTTCCTGTGATTCATACGAACGTGGAGAGCAAACAGTGTCTCAGGCAGCATCTAAAGGCGTTAGTCTCGTCTGCACTGCTTTGGTTTTGTTCCTGAAACTTGGCATCTTTTTACCTGCACAGGTGCATCAGCATCAGGTGTCACTCTCAGAATGTCATTGAAGTGCTTGTGTGTGAGCCTTGAACGCATTTTAGTTTTATTGATCATTACTGACTAAATGGGCGGCTCGGTGGCGCAGTGGTAAGCACTGTTGCCTCACAGCGAGATGGTCGCAGGTTCGTCTCTGGCTTGTGGCCATTCTGTGAGGGGTTTGCATGTTCTCCCCGTGTCTGCGTGGGTTCTCTCCGGGCTCTCCGGCTCCCTCCCACCGCCAAAAACATGCAGCCTAGGCTGATTGGTGACACTAAATTGTCCGTAGGTGTGAGTGTGTGTGTGGCTGGTTGTCTGTCTCTGTGTTGCCCTGCGATGGACTGGCGGCTTGTCCAGGGTGTACCCCGCCTCTCGCCCATTGACTGCTGGGATTGGCTCCGGCTTGGCCCGCGACCCGAAAGCGGAATAGGCGGTTAGAAAATGAAATGAAATGATGACTGACTGAATGTGTTCTCAAAGGTAGGTCGCCCCAAACGTGCACAGTTCTTTGCAGCAGGGCTGCTCGTTTGGGGTTCCTGCAATAGATCAATAGATACTGATCAAATGGGTCCAGCCCTACGGAGGCTAATCTGCCCTTCAGATCTGCGTCACATTGCAGATCAATTATTTCTAGCTGGATGTCGACACATCAGAAGCTTTACCTGTGAAAGGTGAGCAGAAACAGGAAGTTCTGTCTCAGGTTCACCAAATACCTGAAACGTCTCTCAGTCTGGTCTTTGTCCCGTTTCACACACGTCTCTCAGGCAGGGGACATGAGCAGGATCTCCCACAAAGTCAGCTACCATGTGCTGTTTGGTCTGTCTCAGTGATGTGTGTCTTCTACTCTGACCAAAACAATGCGCCCCCTAGCAGATAATTCTGGAAAAGCATTTACTGTAATTTAAATATATATTTAATTTTTTTCCAAAATTCATCCTGCGGGCCTGACAGAACCTCCTTGCGGCCCGGTTCCGGGACACCCCTGGTTTAGACTCTCTTCTTTTTTCTCCCCGTCTTCAGTTGCCATTGAACCCCCTGTTATGACAAAATCCCATGAGGTGTCCAGAGTTTTAGTTTTTCTTTCTGGTAGTGCAAAATGAAAAAATTCCCAACTGCAGCAGCTTTGTGACGACTTCAATGTAAAATAACGGGACAAAAAGTCGCTAAAAGATCACACATTCTAACAAGAATTAACAAATTTCTGCTTTTTCAACAGAAAGGTGACGTCTTTTCTCATCTACTGTCCAGCCAAGCCAAACAGGCTGTGTTCTTGACAAATACCTGTCTGGCGATAGTATGGCAACCAAGGTGATCAAAAAAGTCAATCAAAGAACAAGGTTTTTGGGCAGAATGTCTGCTTTTGTCTCCGGACGCTTGCTGGAGCCCTCGTTCAGCCCCTCTTTGACTATGCTAGCACCTCCTGGTATTCAAACATCAAAGTGTCCCTGAAAACCAGGCTCCAAACCTCCCAAAACAAACTGATTTGGCTACTCCTCAATCTGGGGCCCATGACCCACCTTCTTCCTGGACATTTTGCTAGCCTAAAATGGCTCAGGGTAGAAGACAGGGTTAAACAACTCAAAATGGGTTTGGCATTTAAAATAGTCAATGCAGCTCTGCCCTCAGTCCCCTCAATCCCTGCATACCTGAATAAACACCTCCACAGATTTAGTGACACCCACAGCCACAACACTAGAGGGAGCTCAAACAACAACCTGATTACCCCCTCCTATAGGACTAACATGGATAAATCATCTTTTTACAATACTGCCCCCCAAGGGCGGAACGGTTTGACTCCCGCCCTCAAAACATGCACCTCTTTGGCCTCCTTCAAAACGGCCCTAAAAATACACCTTTCAGGGGGACAGAAACGGAGATAGTCATCACGACTCTCTCCGGATCAAACCCCCCCCCCCCCCCTTTTTTTGTCCACCTACGTTGTCTTTTTTAATTTATTGTTATTTTGCATCAATTGAGTAATTACCCTCGCCAAAGGGAAGGCGAGGGTATTGCAATTGGGTCTGTTTGTTTGTTTGTCTGTCTGCTCACATAACTCAAAAACTAGCATCCCAATCGACTTGAAATTTTTACACAAGCAAGGTTCTGTCCGTGGCTCGGTCCTCCCCGAGAATGGCTTCGATCCGGATCTGGATCCAGATTCTAGAATTATTTTAATGATTCTTTAACATTACAAGATAGGGCACTTTTTAACATTTGTCTTCATTTTTTCAAAACATATGGCGGTATGGATCTGAAAAAAAATCAGACATAAGTACTCCTTAAAGGTCTATGACCATGACTAATTTCGTCCGGATCCGGATCACAATCCGGATCTGAGAGCTCATTTCCGTTCTAAAATCTGCATTAAAACCTCATTTTTGTAGCTAGAGACTTCACATTTGGTGTGAACACTCATAGTTCATTCTAGTTTCATGTATGTTACAGTTGTAGTTGAATTTTGTCCCGTTCCGGAGCAGCAAGCTAGAACAGGTTTGGCCCCTCTGATCCGGAAGCCCCGTTTACTGTCTCACAAGATCCAATAGTCTATTGGAGGCGGGGTCTGCAGTCTCTGATTGTTCATTCTAGTTTAATATTAGTTTTATCTTTATTGTTAAATGTCGATGGTTTATGTACGAAGGACTTTCAACGGAAACAAGACCGCAAGGGCTTTTTAGAAATGCTCCTCTTAGACAGGATGTTTGACTGTACTTGTACTGTAATACATGCTACTGTTTGACTGTACTTGTACTGCTATAACATTCTATCTAATAAATATATTCATCATCATCATCAAGAATAGAACGCCTTTATTGTCCTTGTATAGTGGCGACAATGAGATTAGGAGCGCTGCTCCGTCTGGTATTTAGTAACAATAAAGAGATAGGCTCGGCAAGTAGGCGGGGCTGTCAGTGATCCAATGGCAGAGCAGGAGACGGTGGCTGCCTTTCAGACCTTTGCGGAGGGAGATTAGATCGGTTTCATATGTAGAAATCGGCGCCGATCGTTTGCTGCATCCCCACGAAATACACGACCAATTTGATCAATAATTGGATAAAAGTTGGTTGCCCCTTCGGGCAGCCTGCATAAGTTAGTGACTGGCTGATATGAGCGCCGACATGCCCCAGGCAGCCGGGTGGACGCCTGTAACCCGGGTTTGGGCTTCCAAACGTCACGACCTGCGACCTTAACGGCTCCGACATCACATGTGGGACCTGCGTTGACACTCAGAACCAGCATGGATGCCTTCCAAACTGTGCTGGTGTTGCCACCTGTCCAGGCACTCTTTGCTTTGCTTTGACTTCATATTCCACAATGAGGTTCAGGAGCGATTCTGCCTCCGTCGGTCCACAAGAACCAGCCTGGCGCCAAGAGAGACAGAGCGTTCTGATTGGACAGGGCTTGGGGAACTACGCCGCCGCTTGGTTCGGGATGCTTAACAACGCATTTATGATGTGGTTTCATGTGGATGGAGTTTTTAAAAACAAGGTCGCTCCAAGCGGGGGGGGGGGGGGGGTTTACTTGTGTACACTGCCTCAGATACACGTGAACTGCGTCATGTTTAAGGGCTGCGCTCTGGTACAAATGAGCCATTGAAAAGAGAACTATAAAGGTCTCTGAGCTTGAATTCAACAAAACTGTAAATGAGTAGTTGCTTTCAAACCCTTTGAAATGGCGGTGCTACATATCTGCTCGCTTTTATGTATTGAACTACACAAATAAACATTTTGGGCCAATAATTTCTATTTCCCCTCTGGTGTTATGACATCATACTGATTATGTAATGAATAGACAATGCCCTTTTCAGGCAGCCGCCACTGCTCAGTGTGAAGTCATAGCCAGCCTCATCATGGGTTCCCGTCCCAACTCACACAACCTTGTACATAGTATTGATGATGGAAATGTCTCCACAAATCTGCAGATGGAGGAGACAGTCCATGATTTCAAAGATCTACTGGAAGTTTCTCAACATGCCAAACTGAACCTTCAATGCAGTCTGGCCAGCGCTGAGGAAAAAAGCAAAGGAGACCAAATCTGAAAGGTGCAGCCTCCAAATTCTTGATGAGTCGTATCTTTTAGGTCAGCATGCACAGACATCTAGATCAGATGCAATCACACATGGAGACACAAAATGTCCCTGCAAACAAATGGAACATGTTTACAGCTGTGGCTTTAATTTAATCAGGCAAAGAAAGATGGCCTTTTCTCCACTGTACAAACAAACACCTGTCATCATTCGAGAGGCAGCTTCGAGAGCGGCTATACTATGTGGGAAAAAAGGCTCGAACATGACTGGACTGGTAGGAGGTTTGACTGAATCTGGTCCAATAACAAAATCACAAATGTCCTGGCACAAACTCTGCAGCCTGGAGGAAAGGGTTAGAA
Organism: Brachionichthys hirsutus; assembly: GCF_040956055.1. NCBI lineage: Eukaryota > Metazoa > Chordata > Actinopteri > Lophiiformes > Brachionichthyidae > Brachionichthys > Brachionichthys hirsutus. The sequence goes on from NC_090903.1 coordinate 1,198,900, forward strand.
AGGGTTAAAAGTCCACAGTCACTGATAATCAAGCAGGATGCTGCTTGTTACTTCAAAGGTTTGGGGTCACCCAGGTCATTTCATAGCTTCTCTAAGCAGCTAAACTGTGTTCAGCTCTGCTAGCATGATTTCTACTCATCGGCCTTCTGACGCAATGAGCGAACAGATTGTAGCATCAGAACCCTGCAGTGATGCTGCTGGAGATGGGCCTCGATACACCAACGTAGATGTTGCACCAACAACCAGACATCTGCAGCTAGTTTACCACGTTAGCAATGTAGAGAGTATTTCTGAGTAGTTTAAAGTTGGTCGGTGGCGCAGGTCGTCCTATGATCGAGAGGTTGGCGGTTCGATTCTGGGCTCTGGCACATTTGTGCACTGCCGTCGTGTCCTTGGGCAAGACACTTCACCCACATTGACTGTGTGAATGTAGTGAGCGAGTGAATGTCGGTGGAGGTCATGAGTGCCGATGCCGCAGATTGGCAGCCTCGCTCCCGTCAGTCTGCCCCTGGGCAGCTGTATCTGCCCCAAGCAGGGCAGATGTGGCTACAATAGTAGCTTCACCCCCACCAAGTACAGAGTGAATGAATGATGCACAATGTGAACCGTCTTTGAGTGTCCAGAAAAGCGCTAAATAAGACCAACGCATCATTACTATTGACATCTTTTTTTAAGTGACTCCAAACTTTTGAACGGTCGTGTCTGTCTCTAGTTCAAAAACAGTAACGTTTGATCACGTTTGCACATCACAAACATTGTCTGTCATAAATGGAAATTAAAGGAATACAGCAACACAAATAAATACAACAAGCAGACAACGGCAGCAGTGCAAATGTAATCAGACCATAAGCATCAACCGTTCATTCATAGAACTCGATTCTTACTTTGTACTTCCTTGTAATAGTCACATATACAGGTACGTACAAATTCACTTTAAACCCACTCTTCCAAAACTAAATCCTTGTTCTATTTCATAACTGATTAAGTGAGTTCAAACACAAACAAACAAAGTAGACAGGAATGCAGAAAAGCCTGTTGAAGCGTCGGGTTTACATCGTGATCAGAGGCATTCGTTAAACTAACGAGGCGAGAACCACACGCCTCCACCTGTCCAACAGGAAACGGATGAAAACACCGCGTGGGTCTATGTGCGTCACTCGTTGCACATATGTTGTGTAAAAGATCCTTCTATAAATAGTACCTTTAAAACGACAAAAGACCAATAAAAAGACATTTAAAATCTGCCTCTCAAACACTAAGCAGGAAATAAAGCATACAAATAAGTGCCTGGCATATAAATGCACATGAATTCAAAGTGTATTAAAATTTAAACGACCTCTAAATACCAACTATAACCTCTCTCGCTCACACACACACACATTCCAAAAGGAATGTCCTAGTGCTCTCGTCCCACTCCGAGCACTGGGCAGAGTATGTCCAGTTCCTTCTGGGCCTCTTCATCCTAATGAAAAGAGGATTCTTTTAGAATAAAATACTTCTTATTATTGTTAATGGATTCCAGAGAGACAGAACTTCTGCTGGAACTTGAGCAGGACATGAGCGAGCGCTACCTCTGTGGATGCAGCCTTCATTGAACAAGCAGATTCACACATCTTCCTGGCCTTGTGGTTCTGGCCCAGGTCTCTATAGCACTGCCAACAAAGTGTGCCGTCAATGCGCTGAACAGGATGACACAAAGCCAGACGCAGGTCATGCTCACCGACCTTCGCTAGAAACACACAGTTGAGTTTGGAATATCCTGGCTGGATCTCCTCGACCTGCACAAAGAAAAAACTAATCAGCATTTGAAGACAATTAGTATCTGTTTGCATGTTAGCCTACATCTTTATCAATAATATAAACTGAACATACATGAACAGTAATTTCAGCATTTGATTAAGATGTAGAAATATTTATTATTTTTTGTGGACTGTTCAAATTTGAGTCAAACTGCCCAATCACAGTACCTTGAGAAAATTCATCAACGCTTCTTCGATTGTAGCACTTGGAGGCTCTCCAAAGAGAGTAGCAGCGACTTTCCTCTCAAGCCATGTCAACTGAGACACCTGCAAAATAGTCCAACACCTCAAGTCGAGGGACAGCTCTGCACATAAAAAGCAGCACATCAAGCATCTCACAACAAATGACATCGGAAGAGGCGGAACCGCGAGAGGTCGACCCAAAAGCTCAACTGAAGCGGCCGAAAAAGCCGTTGGGAACAGAAATCATATTGCAACAAGAGTTTCCTCAGCATTTCTGCTTCAGGGAGGAAGCGGCTCGGTGGGTTCAAAAAGAAATAAAGAAGAGCAGAAAGAAATCAACTGGACTTGCTCAAGTTTGATTAAAGACTTTTCACCTTCATCCAAGAGGCTTCTTCAGTTCTGAGAGACTGGTAGAGAGTTTAGATACTTATACTACTCTTGGAGGGTCCAGATACTTAGGTCGCTTTCACACCGTCGCTGTTTGGTCCCCTTTAAACGGACCAGAGTTCATTTCCTCAGATGGTCCACTTCCTTTGGGAAGGTGTGAAAGCTCGTCCAAACTCTGGTCCGCCTGAAAACGGGGGTATCGATTCACGAGCAAGAGAAACCTGCTTTGTTTCGTTAGTTTCGTGAGCAGTGTGAAAGCTCACCGGAGGAAACGCAGGACCAAATGCACGTAGCGACGCTACGTATAGTGATGCTACACGTAGCGACGCTACGTATAGTGATGCTACGTATAGTGATGCTACGTATAGTGATGCTACGTATAGTGATGCTACGTATAGTGACGCTACACGTAGCGACGCTACGTATAGTGATGCTACGTATAGTGATGCTACGTATAGTGATGCTACGTATAGTGACGCTACACGTAGCGACGCTACGTATAGTGATGCTGCACGTAGCGACGCTACATATAGTGATGCTACGTATAGTGACGCTACACGTAGCGACGCTACGTATGGTGATGCTACATATAGTGACGCTACATGTAGTGACGCTACATGTAGTGACGCTACATGTAGTGACGCTACATGTAGTGACGCTACATATAGCGACGCTACATATAGTGATGCTACATATAGCGACGCTACATGCGTTATAATACTTTAATCTTTTGTTCAGAACCAGCTACGTATCACCGGTAACCGACACGACTTCTCCCTGCAGCTCCACGGAGCTTTAACACAGGCAAGCGTGAGCGTAGAAACTGGACGGTCATTGGATGAATGCTGGGCTTTGTCCCGCCCATCAGCATCTCTGGGGCATGGTGATTGGATGATCTGTCTGAGGCAGTGATTTTGATTGACAGTGAAATCAGCGAAGCATTTCCAAGCGTTTCATTCCGTTGTTCTGAACTGATCCGGAGACGTTACGGATCCCCAGAGACTTTGTGTTTGTTAGAAACGACTGGTGTTGTGTAACATTCATGATTTAGGCCAGAACAAAATGAGATTCCCTACTTGGATAAGCAGCAGCCGCCTGGCGCACTCCAAACCAAAACAAACATGGGAGAGGGCGGGACTTCCCCTTCTACTTTGTCCAATCGACGAGCGCCCCTTTCAGCCATGTGACGCTGCTCAGGAAATTTACTTTGTGTTAGAAACCACAGTGTGAACGCAGACCTTTCATAAATTATAAATGCAACAATGTTGGGACTTTCAGCTCCCCAATCGAACCGAGTCCTCTTGGGCCAGTGTGAAAACGAAATGACTTGTGCTGCAGTGGGTGGTGAGAATCAAAAGGATTCCCACCACCCACTGATACTGGTCGGTGTGTCAACCAACCTTAAGCAAGTCCAGCTGATTCTGTTTTTCTGTCTTCTTGAGCACAAATGAATGCATTTATCATTTACATACAGTAAATTATTAAAACTAGGGCTGGGGCACACACTACTACACTTTCTTCTTGTCCCGTGAGGGGTCGCCACAGCAAATAAATGTTCTCCACTTCACCCTGTCCTTTGCATCATGGCTGTCCTCACCACTGTCTTGTAGACCTGTCCCTTCGTCCTATCACAGAGCACACCTGATACTTTCCTCCCCCCGTTCCAGCCTGCCTGCACACAATTCTTCATGTGGGGCGACGGTGGCGCAGTGGTTGAGAGTGTCGTCCTACGACCGAGAGGTTGGCGGTTCGATACCCGGCTCAGGCACATGTGTACACTGTCGTTGTGTCCTTAGGCAGGACACTTCGCCCGCATTGCCCGGGCGCATGCGCACGCTGCGACCAGCAGCAGAGTGTAACTGCTGTAAGCCAAATCTACCTCTGGGTACCTGTTAAGACACCTCCTTTCCACATTCTCTCCATCACTCTGCTCTGTGTACCTGAAGTCCTCTCCCTTCTTTACATCTATTCCTTGTAGCTTCACTGTCCCCCCTGGGACCTTCTCATGTACTCTGTTTTACTCCTGCTCACCTTCATTCCTCTCTTTTCTAAAGCAGACCTCCACTTCTCTAGATTCTCCTCTACCTGCAGATCACAATGTCATCTGCAAACATCATATTCAGAGGAGCTTCCTGTCTCACCTCATCTGTTAGTCTGTCCATCACCATGGCAAACTCTACAGCTTCCTCTCCTAGACACTTCCACACCTGCACAGGTACGTCCTACGGTCCAACTGCCTTCCCATTCTTCATCACCTTTCTAACTTCACTCGTGCTAATCTTCATCACTTCCTGGTCCACAACAGGTTCCTCTACTTCCCTTTGTTCTCTCTCATTTTCCTCATTCAGGTTATTGTATGTCCTCTGTTTGACCTTTGACACCTACCTTTGCCTTGCGTCTCATCTCCCTGTACTCCTGTTTACTCTCTTCTGTCCTCTCAATGTCCCACTCCCTTCGTCCTCCTCTTCTTCTTCACCACTAGAGTAATCTTCCTCACCAGCAGCCTATGTTGGCTGGCTACAGTCTCTCCTACCACGACCTTACAGTCACCGACCCCCTTTAAACTGCTCCGTCTACACTAGATGTCGTACACCTGGTGCTCCTCCCTCCACTCTTGTAGGTCACCCTATGTTCTAGTCTCTTCTGGAAACAAGTGTCCCCCCCCCCACACACATGTTGTAAAGCTCTTTTTTTTTGTGACAGAATCGTATCATTAGTTTTTAACAAAAACGACTAGATCAAAATAAATTCTTAGTTGCATCAACAATAACTGCATGCACTGTAAAAAAAATAGAGTAGAAACAAAATCAGTAAAGGGAGGCAGGCCACAGATAGCTCAGCCACCATAAATATACTGTTGGTCTTTGTGGAGAGATGGATGAGATATGTGTATGTTGGTAGGAACACGTACAGCATAGCACCAGCGGCCCAACAAGTAGTAGGACATGGGGTCCTGTGGCTTTAGCTCGATGGCTTTATCCAAATGATCCTGGGAGGGAGACAGACAGACAGACTCACTGTACATTCATGGCATGGCTGCTGTTTCCACTGCTTGATGTTCTGATCTGATCCGTCCTGCTTCACCAACCCACAAGTATTTGACAAACACCTCTCACACACGCGATCTGGCTGCCACACACCCTCCCTCTCTCTTTTCCATTCTACCTGTCTCTATTCAGATGCGTTCTTATTTCTTTCCTCCCCAGCATCTCATCTCAAGGAGACAGAATGTTATGTGGGTGTTTGCCAACAACTTACCTTAAATATATATCCGTTCTTTATCTTGTTCTGTATAGTATCATATTCTGCCATAATTCCACACATGATGGCAAACCTGCAGAGAAATGTTTTTTGTTGTAAAGTTGTGTATAGATGTCTGATGTTTTCACTGTGTTCAAGAAGTCAGTGACCACCATCACTGCAGTACTTTGTCTGCTTTGTACTTAATTCAACATGAATTTTAGGAATCACACTGATAGCAACTATACAGAAGTCAAGTATTGACATTTGGCACTCAGTCACAATGAGAAACCTAACAAATAAATATTATCTATATAGAAATAAATTAAAATCTAAGTGATATCAAGACATTTCTTTTTTCTTCTCATGAAAAGCAGCTCGACTGCCTCTTTATTGTACAGGAATATAGAAAACAGCAACACTCCTCATTGGACAACATCTGCAGAGATCAATCACTGTGACACTGTGGGTGTGGAGAGGGGTGAGCTGATCAAAGCCTTTTCGTCACCAGGCCGCTGTAATCCTGCTTGTGTTCTGTCAGAGCCAAACAGAACCAGCTCAACAACTCCATGCATGACAATAGAGTCGATTATCAACCTCCGGCCTTGGGTGTCCTGGTACCACGTGCACTAATTGACAGCCATGTGATCAAACAAGGAGTTCGTTATGGACAAACTGTGACTAGCACAGAAGTCCAATACCAGAACACCACTCGCGTTCAGATCGGGGAGGCCGTTCATCCCAATCACCCCTCTGTCATTGTCTCTCCAACTTTCTACCTGTGTCTATCTCTCTTTGAGTCTTAGGTTCTATTCAAGGTTTCTGCCTTTTAAAGGGAAGTTTTTCCTGGCCTCTGTCTCCAAAGTGCTTGCTTTTGTCTGAAAAGTTGGGTTCTATAATTTCCTGCAGATCTTTCCCTGCAACACCTGTAAAGCGCCTTGAGATAACTTTCTGTTATGAGCTGGCACTATAGAAATAAAAATGTATCGAATTGAGGGACGGACACATACAAAGGTCAAGCAGTATGAAGGACTGCCACGTACAAAGGTCAACAAGCATGGACTGCCACGTACAAAGGTCAACAAGCATGAAGGACCGCCACGTACAAAGGTCAACAAGCATGAAGAACCGCCACGTACAAAGGTCAACAAGCATGAAGGACCGCCACATACAAAGGTCAACAAGCATGAAGGACTGCCACGTACAAAGGTCAACAAGCATGAAGGACTGCCACGTACAAAGGTCAACAAGCATGAAGGACTGCCACGTACAAAGGTCAGCAAGCATGAACTGCCACGTACAAAGGTCAACAAGCATGAAGGACTGCCACGTACAAAGGTCAACAAGCATGAAGGACTGCCACGTACAAAGGTCAACAAGCATGAAGGACTGCCACGTACAAAGGTCAACAAGCATGGACTGCCACGTACAAAGGTCAACAAGCATGAAGGACTGCCACGTACAAAGGTCAACAAGCATGGACTGCCACGTACAAAGGTCAACAAGCATGAAGGACTGCCACGTACAAAGGTCAACAAGCATGGACTGCCACGTACAAAGGTCAACAAGCATGAAGGACCGCCACGTACAAAGGTCAACAAGCATGAAGGACTGCCACGTACAAAGGTCAGCAAGCATGAAGGACCGCCACGTACAAAGGTCAACAAGCATGAAGGACTGCCACGTACAAAGGTCAACAAGCATGAAGGACCGCCACGTACAAAGGTCAACAAGCATGAAGGACTGCCACGTACAAAGGTCAGCAAGCATGGACTGCCACGTACAAAGGTCAACAAGCATGAAGGACCGCCACGTACAAAGGTCAACAAGCATGAAGGACTGCCACGTACAAAGGTCAACAAGCATGAAGGACCGCCACGTACAAAGGTCAACAAGCATGAAGGACTGCCACGTACAAAGGTCAGCAAGCATGGACTGCCACGTACAAAGGTCAACAAGCATGAAGGACCGCCACGTACAAAGGTCAACAAGCATGAAGGACCGCCACGTACAAAGGTCAACAAGCATGAAGGACTGCCACGTACAAAGGTCAACAAGCATGGACTGCCACGTACAAAGGTCAACAAGCATGAAGGACTGCCACGTACAAAGGTCAGCAAGGTTTATCCAAAGGTTCCTTCATTGTAGTTGTGTTATTCAAGTTGAATAATGTGTGCTGAGTAAGATTTGTTTCTCCAGTAGCTCCCAGACTTGAGGAGAGCGTCCTTCTTTGGGGCAACACCAGTATTACTTTACTTGATGACGTTTTGCTTTACAATTGAAATTACATCTTTAGTACCAGAGAGAGGTATATATATACTGTACTGGAAAATAAAGACTTCAGCTGACAATTTTTCAAGCTCTAACTGAACAAAAAAACATTGAAATGAAAAAGTATGCGTACATTGATATTTTTAATCTTCATAACTACTTAATTGAAGGGCAGTGTTGGAAATTTAAAGGATAAAACAATTATTAGATACATCATACATATGGCATGAGTGTTCTGTAGACAAAGACAGATGAGCTGTGTGTGAAATCACAACCCATAAAGAACTATGTTTGCTTCCTTAGGTTAATGCAGGGTGTGACCACACATCTACCGGTTGGCATTGATGAGTGGAAAGCTCCAGAAAATTACAGGGGCAGAGCTACTATCTGAGCTTTGAGCTTCTGAAGATACAACAACTCCGTTTGTCCACGACTGATTCCACAGTCTCTTGGTGAAGGCAGCAGAAAGAGAACCTCCTAACTGGATCTACACCGTCCACATGGTGATCTGGATCATCATTAAAAGGCTCTAGACTGTTCTTGGTATCTTTATACATGAAAAGTCAAAGTCAATCAGATTTTTGAACCAATAAATGGGTTTTCAGTGTTAAAATGTTATATTCTTTCCTGATTCCATTCTGCATCCGATCCCAATTCCATAAGCATTAGTCAATAATCAACCGAGATATTGAGGAATACATTTTGAATACATTGACTGCAATGTTACATAAAAATTCAAAGTGATCCATAATCCAGGATCTCTTGTGGACAATCACCAACATTTAATCGACTTTCATCTAAATCCGTCCAGACCTTTTTGAGTTATCTTGCGAACAGACAGACAGACAAACTCTGGCGATGACATAACCTCCGCCTCGCCTCGGCGAAGGTTATGCCTGAAATGTAATCATCCTTAAAAGGTTCTGCCATCTATTCTGTCAAAGGTTGATGCAATTCATTAAATGTGACGAGTGTTGAAATAAGGAGCATGATTAGGTGAGGTCTATGGGAGGTTGCTCAACATCCAGATTACCTCAACAAATATACTTACATCCCTCTGATTGGCCAAGTCAAACACTATTTAGTGGGCAGCAACTCCGACAATGTTTACTGGTTGTGTGTTGACTGAAAATTGGCCAGAGCCTCACATGTTTGGACCAGCTTTTAATAGTTTGGGTTTATCTCTGCGCTCGGTCTTCCAGTGTGGAGTTAAGTCTGGATTGAGTTTGTATTCATGATGTTATTTCATCTCCTCTCCTTATGTCAGATTTCCATTACAATGTTTGAGCATGGCATTTTGGTATTTTCATTGTTGGAGACAGCGCTGGGCTTTCAATGGAGAGGAGAAACAAGCAAGGGAAGGTAGTAGAAGTTGGGACATGACGATGTAAAGGTGGGTCTCGCCTGAGGGTTCAACATGGTGCTGTTTATTTTTTCCTTTCTTCCCCGAGTTAAAATACTACCTCTCTTTAAGTGTCTAGCTCAAGGGACGGAACATTTCAAGAGGAGGAACTGTGGGTGGTGGAAAACATGACAGACAGAAGATGACTGAAGGATAGACATTGTGCAAGGTCACTTCGTGTTTTTATAGTGGCTGAGGCGAGCCCCCCGCTGTACTGAGCAAAGACAAAACAGCCGAGTGCAGCTGCCACGCGGAAACAGATTGATTTCAGCCATCAACACCAAACATAGAACCCTCATTCACGACAAGGGGACACGGCAGGACACCAGGTCCTAACACAGAACCCTCATTCAGGACAAGGGGACACGGCAGGACACCAGGTCCTAACACAGAACCCTCATTCACGACAAGGGGACACGGCAGGACACCAGGTTCTAACACAGAACCCTCATTCACGACAAGGGGACACGGCAGGACACCAGGTTCTAACACAGAACCCTCATTCACGACAAGGGGACACGGCAGGACACCAGGTTCTAACACAGAACCCTCATTCACGACAAGAGGACACGGCAGGACACCAGGTTCTAACACAGAACCCTCATTCAGGACAAGGGGACACGGCAGGACACCAGGTTCTAACACAGAACCCTCATTCACGACAAGAGGACACGGCAGGACACCAGGTTCTAACACAGAACCCTCATTCAGGACAAGGGGACACAGCAGGACACCAGGTTCTAACACAGAACCCTCATTCACGACAAGAGGACACGGCAGGACACCAGGTTCTAACACAGAACTCTCATTCAGGACAAGGGGACACGGCAGGACACCAGGTTCTAACACAGAACCCTCATTCACGACAAGAGGACACAGCAGGACACCAGGTTCTAACACAGAACCCTCATTCAGGACAAGGGGACACGGCAGGACACCAGGTTCTAACACAGAACCCTCATTCACGACAAGAGGACACAGCAGGACACCAGGTTCTAACACAGAACCCTCATTCAGGACAAGGGGACACGGCAGGACACCAGGTTCTAACATAGGAAGAAAAAAGAGGAGGGACTCAAAGAACTCAAGGACAGCCTGTGCGTATGAGAACGTGTGCAGATTGACGACACGTAGCCGACAGCAGGGTGAAGTGTTTTCTCTGTATGGCATATGGGAATTGCGAGTCCAAAGGTTTACCCACCCCTGGGTTAACAGGAAGTGCTGCAACCTGCATCCAGTGACGCATCAAACAAGCCTCCGATCAGGAAGACGGTGAGGAACAAAATCAGAAGGATGCAAGACGGAGAAAAGAAAAACAAAGACGTTCTGCAAACACAGCAGAATGGGGTTCAGAAAGTTTTCTGATTCAAGTCAAACAATCAATGACTTTATAAATCTACTGTTTGTTACATATTAATATTCTCATCTGCCACAATAATGTAATGAATTTAGAATTTAAAAAATAGATTATTTCGATTAATCATTTATGATCTGTAATTAATCGCTCAAGTTTTATAATCGCTTGACAGCACTAGTGGCAAATACAAGAATACGATCACATCTCACAGCTGCCGGTACTAAACAATCACCGTCGCAAAAGCAAGCCATGTAAACACAATTTGTGTTTTATGACATATACCCAGGTCCAGCGGCGCGCTGAGCAGAGAACGCTTTAAAGAATATGCATATGCTGTAAAACGTGCAGGGATTTATAAAGGACAAGCAGTAGCGTGATACTTGAAATTGGAGATGTGTAAAACTGGTTTGGCACAACAGAGTTTGTGGGTCATGAAACTTTTAAGACTTGTGGAACATTCAGACAAAGGACTTGGTAAATATCCAATTATAGCTGCGTGCGAGGCCTTCAGCCAGCGAGGTCGCACCTTCCCAGGGACGCTGAGAATGACTGCGCTGCGTCAGTCAACAAGCTGTCTCACTGCGTAAATGTAACACACTACAACAATAACTGCGTTTGCTTTCGTGCAAGCAGCAGGTCATTCATGCAGAAGCAGATGAAGAGTCGAGCAGACGGAACACATAATAGTACCGTAGTAGACGACAGTCATCACCATTCTAGCCAGACAATTTCTACAGACACATTTTAGTTTAAAAAGTTACATTAAAACCCGTTTCCTCTTCTCGCTCCGCTGGCTCCACATTTCAAATTCAAGTTTCAGGAAATGTGGGGACTTTTACCAGGAACAGCTGATTCACCATATTTGTCTGACTCAATTCAATTCAGTTTTATTTCTATAGCGCCAGATCACAACAGGAAGTCGTCTCAAGGCACTTTACAGGATTAGCAGAGAAAGACAGAACCCAACTTGACCCACAAGAGCAAGAACTTTGGAGACGGAGGCAAGAAAAAACTCCCCTTTAACAGGCAGAAACCTTGGACAGAACCTAGGCTCATGGTGGACGGCCATCTGTCTGACCGGCTGCGTTGCGAGAGAGAGAGAGAGAGAGAGAGAGAGAGAGAGAATGACAGAGAGGGGAGGGGGGAATGACAGAGAGAGCGAGAAAGAATGACAGAGCGACAGAGACAGAGAGCAGACAACCGCATAATGTAACAGAGGCTGCTGAACGAGATACTGACTAAAGAGCTGCTACATAAAGCTATCAATGCTAATGCTAGCGATATGGACCTGTTCGATGAACCACAGTGAAAAAACAGAAATGTTGGGGTGACAGATCAGTCTCTGTAATCACACCCAGACTCTGGAACAAGCCCCCCCCCCCCCCTCATAAACACCTTCTCTCACCAGGATCTTTTGAAATCAAAGATTTTTAAAACGGCCTTTAACACCTCGCAGTGATGTCACATTTCTTCCAGTTTATTTTATAGACAGTATATAGGTGCCTACTTCTATATTTCTATTGCTGTCTCTACTTTATTTCATTGGTCTTAAATGATAGTTCTTAAGTTTGGCCACCCCCCTTTAAAGGGCTATACAAGTACATTTTGACTGATCAATTGACTGACTGATGTATTCATGGCTGGAATAGTGATGCCGATTGTACCAGATACAGCTTTAAAACCAATGCAACGCCAACGAAAGGATGCAGCACCACTTCCTGTCAGCTCCACGATTCAGTATTGAGCATGTGCGCCATCGTTGTAGAGGATTTGTTTTTTTAAATGGAAAATCAAGTTTCCCAACCGTATCTATTTATTTCCATTCATGACTTGTCCTTAATTAGTGTCCTGTGTAATTCAGATCATGTGCACCCTGATTCCTCTGTTCTCTGGAGAATGATTAGGGGCCCGTTGTACTCACTCGGGGGTGTTTGCAATGCAACATTTCATTTCAACATTTTTATTTGTACAAAACCCATAAAAAAACTGCAATTTCAACCAGGAAAATTCTGGTCCATGAAATATTCTTTAATTTTACACAATGATAAGTTGCCTTCAAAAAAACGTGCACTTAAAAGGTCTTACTGATAATGTGCAACTCAACTGCTTGTCCTGTACGTCTGTGCGGGAACAGGTCACCTTGGACACATTTACATTCCTACAAATCGTCTACTCTAATTGGTGAAAACAGAAAACGAGCGTCGTCCATCGAGGTTACTGTGTCGTTTACGCAGTGGGAAGCCAAACATCTGAGGAAGGTCTCAGATTACAGACTACGGTTTGATTTGATGCACATTTTGAAATTATTCTTAAGCTCAACCGCCGCCAAGGAGGTTCTGTTTTTGATGGCATTTGTCTGTTTGTTAGCAGGAATCTGGAAAAACCACTGGATGTATCTTGATGAATAGAACTCTGAAGATGTGTCTTGGTCTAACTTAGATCCCATTAAATTCCTGTATTTGACTGATTTACCTGTGAAATGACAGCTCTTCAGACGAGGTGTGAAAGTAGCTTTACCGAGCGACAGCCTGTGAGGAGACAACGGAAACCTACCACTGATGGCTCTCAGCACACGTCGGGTTCAGGCGCACCGCCTCCTCGCCAACCTTCTTCCCTACAAAGAAGAAACAAAAACAACATAAAATCAACACATGCACTACATCCTGCATGCTCTTGACCACATTACAAAGACAGTGTGGCTAAGAAGAGGCAAGATGCTGTGGTCATTGAGGCCACAAAATCAGATGTACATCAAATCAGATAACATCACACCATAGACCAATCAGCAGCAGCAATGAAGTGCAACCCAAGAGGGGGGCTCAGTTTCAAATCCCCCATCAGTCAGCGTAAAGTGTCTCATCGCATTTAAATATGATGTCTCTTGCTGCCAACAGGTTTGACACTGACCTGATAACAGGCAGTCCAATGGTGGAACGGGTACAGACAAGCAGGTCAATCGAGTCTGAACTACAATAGGATCGAAAAACAGGATTATGGTGCACAGACAAAGTTGATCCCAACTTTTGAAGAGCTTTTAGAAGGTCAAAGTTATACCTCGGGGTAGTGTTGTAGTCGAAACCCCACCAACGGAGACCAGGACATTACAGAGACTGGAGAGCATCGAGACCGAGACCTTTGGAGGTCGAAATCAAGACCAAGACCGAGAACTTTGGAGGTCGAGACCAAGACCTTTAGAGGGCGAGGCCGAGACCAAGACCTTTGGAGGGCGAGGCCGAGACCAAGACCTTTGGAGGGCGAGGCCGAGACCAAGACCTTTGGAGGCCGAGACCAAGACCTTTGGAGACCGAGGCCTTTGGAGGTTGAGACTGAGCCCGTATATATCAAAGAAAAGGTTGTTTTTTTTTTTTACATGATGATGAATATATATTTTTTTATTAGATAGAATGTTACAGTACAAGTACAGTCACACAGTAGCATGTATTACAGTACAAGTACAGTCACACAGTAGCATGTATTACAGTACAAGTACAGTCACACAGTAGCATGTATTACAGTACAAGTACAGTCAAACATCCTGTCTAAGAGGAGCATTTCTAAAAAGCCCTTGCGGTCTTGTTTCCATTGAAAGTCCTTCGTACATAAATCATCGACATTTAACAATACAAATAAAACTAATATTAAATTACTCAATTTTGAGTTGTTTAACCCTGTCTTCTACCCTGAGCCATTTTAGGTTAGCAAAATGTCCAGGAAGAAGGTGGGTCATGGGCCCCAGATTGAGGAGTAGCCCAATCAGTTTGTTTTGGGAAGTTTGGAACCTGGTTTTCAGGGACACTGGATGTTGGGATACCAGGAGGTGCTAGCATAAATTAACCAGGTAAGTTAATTGAGAATTAATTATCTTTTGCAATAACTTGAAACTTGTATTTATGCTGTATATATAATGAACAAATAAAAGAAAAAAAAAATCAGTGACACCCTGAAGTGGATACTGATTGGCTGTCATTGCGTTTGGGCTAGTTTAGCACGAGCTGATTGGCTCCCATTGTCGGTGGGCGGGATAAGGTGAGAAGCGGAGAGGAATGCGAAGCACCCAGTCATGAGTGCAGCTACAGCTAACGTTAGCAGCATAGGTATTAGCATCTTAGCGAGCCTTAGTGAAGCTCTTCTCCAAGCTAAACTGGAGGAGACGCCCCGCGTCTGCTCAGAGTAGCTGCTACGTCTCTGTAGCCTGCCACAAGAGATTGATTGATCAGTTCAGCACTTTATTCTGTGATGATGAACGACGGCGTTATTGATGTGCTAACTTCGAGCTCTGTGATTGATGGGTATGTGTTATTTTATATTATCCGAAGCAGAGGAAAAGCAACAAGTTCAGCGTTCAATACTTGTATTGATAAATAGTATCCGAAGTCTATTGGAGCAGCGTTAAGCCCAACAACAAACCTGCAGCCAAACACACCCGGGCTCAATCTAAATGGTCGACTCGGCACCGCGGGACATAAGGGAGTCTTCAATAATAATCAAAGCTAATGTGTGTGTCTGTCCTGCCTTCTCCACAGTGTATCTGTGCGTATTACTGCATCTTCTAGCACTTTTATTAGCAGTATGGTCTTTTTAAACTGAACCAATTCCAGAATAACAATAAATATTCTCTTCTGCACGCTAGGATCCTCTGCTTCCTGACAGGCTGCAATTTGGATGTGATTGGTTGCAGTGAGACGTGGCATGTACCTAAACAAAACATTAATAACAGTAAAATGGTATCAGGAGTTACCCGATCATTACCCTATTGTATCGTTTCTTGACTTTACCTTTGAGCCTTCTCGCACATGTCCTCAAATGAAAAGGAAAATACTAAATGAAGCTCCATGCGATGTCGAAGTGAAGTTATGGATCAGGATATACAACAGCACTGATGGTGAAGTTATGGATCAGGATATATAACAGCACTGATGGTGAAGTTATGGATCAGGATATATAACAGCACTGATGGTGAAGTTATGGATCAGGATATATAACAGCACTGATGGTGAAGTTATGGATCAGGATATATAACAGCACTGATGGTGAAGTTATGGATCAGGATATATAACAGCACTGATGGTGAAGTTATGGATCAGGATATACAACAGCACTGATGGTGAAGTTATGGATCAGGATATATAACAGCACTGATGGTGAAGTTATGGATCAGGATATATAACAGCACTGATGGTGAAGTTATGGATCAGGATATATAACAGCACTGATGGTGAAGTTATGGATCAGGATATATAACAGCACTGATGGTGAAGTTATGGATCAGGATATATAACAGCACTGATGGTGATTCCATCCAGCGGACTCTCCCTGTAAGGACTGTCTGCTGAACAACCACTCAAAACGCATGGCTCTCTCAGGGCATATTAAAATCTATTCAGCACAAAACTAGACTAATGATACATAAGAATCCCGAGCATTTATAATAAACATTAATACACTAATTCTAGAAACAAACTCACACACATTATTAGAAAGAGTAACCTCTCATAAATGCTGCACAGGATGACTAAGAAACAAAGTCTTAAACCGAGGCCAAAACACGCCTCTGCTCCCTGAAATGACGCAAACCTCGCAAATAAACTCAATTACTTTGTTGCCTCCGTCGGGGAAAACTAGCCAGTAAAATGAGCCAACCTCAGGGTGTCTCCTTTAGCACCTTTTATGAGGTAACTACTCTAACTCTTTATTTCTGAATCCACCTGACTGGAATCACTGTGAGCATGAGCAGCTCATATTCAGCTGGGAGTGATGAAACCTCAAGTGAAATCTTCAAACGCAGTGTTGATGGATAAAGTACAGTATTCTGATTCTGACAGTAGCGACACTCAACTCTGGCACGCCTGGCTAAGGAGGTAAAGAATCAGATTTAGTACATTACCAGCTTCCGCGTGGCTCTTCTTCTCCTCCAAAGTTGAGCTTGTGTCATGAACGTCACAGTAAGCTCGGGTCAGCCGCCAAAGAAACGCTGAGATCTGTCCAAACTACAGAATCACAGCAAAACGTTAAGACACAATGTTTAGCACTGGATTCCAGAATTGTTGTCACCTGTCAATCTTTGCATCTTTGCAGAGTCACACACCTCCTCTCTCTGTTCCAAAAGGATGTGGAGGCTTTCCCTTTTGTCAGAGTCAGTGCCCTTATGCAAACTGTCGGTCCTCTCGAGGAGGACAGACAGCCTGTCCACAGACCCTTCCCCACCGGTCTGTTCTGCATCACTCTGGTCTTCATCTTCAGAGTCTGTCAGTGCAGTCAAATACCTGAGCGCAGACAGAGTCACAGTGTGGGTCAAACACCCGTCGCTTCAATTAGCCGTCATCATGTCCAACTCCATCCATCCCTTTTCTTTCACCGCTTCATCGGTAACCGGGTCGTGCCGGAGCCTATCCCAGCAGTCTGCTGGCGAGAGGCAGGGTACACCCTGGACGAGCCGCCAGTTCATCGCAGGGCGATGGACAGACAGTCATTCATGCACACGCTCATGCCGACGGACAGCCCGGCGTAACAGTTGTCCTAAGGTGCATGTTTTCCCATCGAGTATCCCTCCTCACGCGCCGCTGAGGGAAACCCCTCCGCTGCAGAGGCTTTCACTTCCATCAAATCTTGCCTTAATCATTTTTACAAGCTTCGCTCTGCCAGCTGCTGATTCTAAAGGCTTGAACTGTTTACACACAGCTGACGCAGGGTTAGTGCGAGGGTGTTGAGAAATATTAGCTTTTAACTCATTGAGTGCCAGCCATTTTCAGCTCAGCTATATACTGAGTGCCCCAGTTTCTGCAAATTTTTCCTGATATTCCAAGCCCCACAGAATATTCTTTACTACGACTATGCATACACCGAAGGATTAAAGTCTCTTCTTTCATTAGAAACAACAATTGTGTTCCTACCATTTTCCGTTCTGGAGTTATTGGCCGCTGAAGAGAGGCAGATTTCAATGTCAGTGAATGTTTGGGTTTAAAAACAAACGTCTTTAGACGTCAATGGCACTCAGAGTCAAGAAACTCTTGATGTCTTCCATTTTCTCTAGAACACATGGAGATGTCTTTGTGAGTGAGGAGCACAATACCATTACGTGTTTTATGGCGCCCTTCCAACTAGAAAGTAAGTAGGTATGTGAAAACATCATCAGCTAACAACAAGGAAACGCAGCTCCTGGTATCGGTAAAAATGAAAGACACGGAGAAGGGTTCAAATACGAAAAGCCCAAATGATGCGTTGGCAGCAGCAGCATGTGCGTCATTGTTGGTTCAGGGAATATTTTCGGCAGTGAGCCATGGTTATGTGTCAGAGCGGGCCACAGACAGAAACAGTGTGGACCCCGGAGGCGACTTCCATGACTCCAACCCACAATATACACTGTGAAACCTGAGTTCTGCGTCTACAGGAGTAATATGGGATGCACTTCAATACATTTGAAGTGCATCAAGTTGCTTGAATTGTTTTTCAATCCTTGAACTACAATTTTTACAATCAAATAATACATTAAATTAAATAACATCAATAAATAAATAATAATCAATTAAAATTGATCAGCAACATTAACTCAGGACCACAAAATATAAAACACTTTAACCTACAAAACCAAAATGAAAAAATAATTGTGCTGATTTTCTTTTAGCAAAATAAGGAAGTCAACTCTTCCCTCGTCTCCCACCGGAGTCACGGTGACGCCAAGTGCTACGTACGCTACGTACGCTACGTACACTACGTACGCTACGTACGCTACGTACACTACGTACGCTACGTACGCTACGTACGCTACGTACGCTACGTACACTACGTACACTACGTACGCTACGTACACTACGTACGCTACGTACACTACGTACGTTACGTACACTACATACGCTACGTACACTACGTACGCTACGTACACTACGTACGCTACGTACACTACGTACGCTACGTACACTACGTACGTTACGTACACTACGTACGCTACGTACACTACATACACTACATACGCTACATACGCTACGTACACTACATACGCTACGTACACTACGTACGCTACGTACACTACGTACGCTACATACGTTACGTACACTACGTACGCTATGTACACTACATACACTACATACGCTACATACGCTACGTACACTACATATGCTACGTACACTACATACGCTACGTACACTACATACGCTACATACGCTACGTCATATTTCCTCGTCTTGGCTTTTGATTGACGATCCTTTGTTTTATCGTCTCCGTCTCTCTCCACGCTGTCTCTTGAGGGTTTGTTTACAACTTCTCTTCATATCGCCTGCTCTGTGCTGTGTGTGCGGCGCGCCACCACAGAGCTAATACTCCCTGCACTCACTCTGACAATCAGGGCGCCACTGCCAACTACTGGAGTGGATGTGCAATTACATTTTAATCTAGTACGGCAAAAAAAGAACGTTCTCCGCGGTCACAGGCGCCCCCCCCCCCCCGACATCGCACCGCGCCCCCCTAGGGGGTCGCGCCCCATTTGAGAACCACTGGACTAATGCAACACGAAATATTAATATGCTGCTGGTGCTACCATCTCAGAGGGCTCACTCTGTTCCACAGCATAACTCCAGATCTGATCAAAAGTAATAACAATAACGATCCATATATATGTGTCCTGATCGGGAGCTAACATCCAATTCCGATCCGAGTCCACAAGCTTGTGATCGGTTCCGATTTCCAATCACGAGATCAGATCATCCTCCTCCTCTCTACGTCCTTCCTACTTCGTCTCTCATTACATTGTAATAGACGGTGATGACCCACCCAAAAACGGCAGCACTGCCCCCAACAGGGCTGGATGTCGTCATTACAGTCTGGGAGAGGTCTGATATTCACTGAGGACATGCGCAAAAAACCTTCTTCTGCCCCACTCATGAAAAACGGTTTGGACCTCTTCTCTCGCTGCTGATGCACCAGTCTTCCTCCTCTTCGAGCCACAGTAACCCAGCAGCATCCCGTGGGTTAACACGGCTGCAGGCGGTTGTTGTTCCACCGATCCAGTATGAATTTCTTATTTACGTTGATTCGCTTGTTTGATTTTGCAATTTTTACGCCAGATGCCATCTTTGAGGCAACTCTCTGCATTTATCCGGGCTTGAGACCAGCACAAGGTCGAAACTAGCAATGCTACGATAGCTCCTGCTAACTACCACGAGACTGCATTAAACTAAATTACTCAAACAGGTTCTAATTTTGTGTTATTTTACTGGTACATTTTACCGAACGCTAGAAGGGTCGAGCTCAAAGCTTTACCAAGACCCAACAGTCCCATTTAATCCTTTTAGACCCTAATCTAAATTCCAGCAAGACAGAACGTGTCTTGATAGAATTTGTTCAGTACACAGTTTTGATAAGGAAAATAAAAAAATACTAAATCATGGGTCCATATTTTTATCCAGAGCTTTTCCAAAATTACTTTTGGCACATGTCACCCTCATATCCAGCATCATGGTAATTATTTTATGCAGTATCATAATGCAGTATTATTTATGCAGTTAAAGTTTGGTGTTGCTGGAAATGATCATTTGCCAAATATGCTCCCGATAAAAAAACTATTCCATATAGACAGCCCAATGATGAAATATCGATTAGTTTCAACACAACAATCAAATTAGGAAACAATTTGAGCGGAAGGATACGAAGCAGTGGTGGTCGTGGGTTCCAGAGGAAACGGCACATGGACGAGGGTAGTCAGTGGTAAAGATGCATATGCGCCATAATCAGCTCGATAAACGGCCCCGATAAAAGGCTTTCAATAACGGGCTACAGAGGTGTGAGCGTCTGGGACATGAACGATGGAGCAACATGGACCATGATGCTTTCTGGATAATGAAAAGAAGAAGCAGTAATGTCCTTGAGCTACAACATGGTGTGAATAAACTCAGTGGGAACTGTTCTAGGAATTACAAGTTCCTACAAGACACTTTAAAATGAGGCTTCTGACAGCTTGGCACGCAGACAGTGTGATTGATGGGTCTCCTTACCTGCAGCGAAGCCGTTCAGAGGAAGCTATTGTGACACATCGGGTGCGAATAAACAGCTGGAACTTTTAACCTTTCAGTGGCTGCGTGGCTCTACTCATCCCCTACTGCGACCTCTGGTCCATTACTTTGTCACTGTGTCACAGATTTACTGTTCTGCTCAAGTAATGCTTAATAACTGCTTGATCATTGACCAACAGTGACCAAGCTTAACTATCTGGGAGGTAGTAACACATATTTTAATGAAGAAGCTGCAGTGATGTGGCTACAACAACATTCTGTCTGTTGCAATCAGCGCTGGAGGCGTTTCCTGCTCGTGTGCATCTACCCTTCTTTACGACGGAGCAGGCCAATCTGTTTACAGCCCGACTAAATCTACTAAATCCTTCACAGATTTCAGTTCAGCACACTGCATTAAGCAGATGCAATTTATCAAATAGAGCTGAAAAAAAAACGTATTTTATAAATAAACATGTTGAACTACAATCTGTGTTTAGCACTAAGAAATGAATGCACGAATCGTACTAATCCTAACGGCACTCAAACAGCTTATCTTTAGAGAATCAGAACCAGAAGGTGCTTATTGTCAGTGAGGGTTCAGACTAGGAACGTTTCTCTGTGAAGTCGTGCTACATGTAACAGCAATGACAAAATACAAAAACCATACAAGTACAGACACATCAACAGCAGCAGGAGTGGATACACAGATGTGTATTAACAAACATGCAATAACTATTACTCAACCTGTAGCTTCCCAATCCTTAATGGGATATTGTGGGGAGATCATTTGGTCCAAAGGCATCCAAACATGACAAACAGATGCAAAGAACATTTTAAAGGGATTTACGTGCCTTTTAGGGTAAGGGATGTAGCTGTTCCTCCGGGGAACACTACGCGTTCCCCAAGGCGGTGGCTGTTCTTCACACGATGCCCCACTCTCTTTGTTAGAGCTCTAACAAAAAACAGGATGGCAGGAGGGGATATTTAACGTCTGAGAATTAAGTGCGTTTTTATGCAGAATTACTGGGGGTGTAACGGTACACTAAAATATAAATCTGGTTCGGTTCGGTTAATTTTCAGTACAAAAAAGTAGTTTTTTGTACCTTCAGGTAGCCCCCCTGAAGGCGGGCTACCCTATCATCGACCGCGGTAAATGCCAAAGCCCCGGCCGGCGCCTCTCACCAGCGGCAACCCCAGAGTGCTTAAATGCTTTAATGCTTTTCCAGAATTATCCGCTAGGGGGCGCACTGTTTTGGTCAGAGTAGAAGACACACATCACTGAGACAGACCAAACAGCACATGGTCGCTGACTCTGTGGGAGATCCTGCTCATGTCCCCTGCCTGAGAGACGTGCGTGAAATGGGACAAAGACCAGACTGAGAGACGTTTCAGGTATTTGGTGAACCTGAGACAGAACTTCCTGTTTCTGCTCACCTTTCACAGGTAAAGCTTCTGATGTGTCGACATCCAGCTAGAAATAATTGATCTGCAATGTGACGCAGATCTGAAGGGCAGATTAGCCTCCGTAGGTCTGGACCCATTTGATCAGTATCTATTGATCTATTGCAGGAACCCCAAATGAGCAGAACTGTGCACGTTTGGGACGACCTACCTTTGAGAACACATTCAGTCAGTAATGATCAATAAAACTAAAATGCGTTCAAGGCTCACACACAAGCACTTCAATGACATTCTGAGAGTGACACCTGATGCTGATGCACCTGTGCAGGTAAAAAGATGCCAAGTTTCAGGCCCAAAACCAAAGCAGTGCAGACGAGACTAACGCCTTTAGATGCTGCCTGAGACGCTGTTTGCACTGAAAGAACGCAGCTCTGTGAAGAAGAGTCCTTCCTGTGCTGATTTAATGTTAGTGAACAGCTTCAGGAGCAGAGAGCATGCTGGGATGCTGCTGTTCATGCAGCTCTGTGAAGAAGAGTCCTTCCTGTGCTGATTTAATGTTAGTGAGCTTCAGGAGCAGAGAGCATGCTGGGATGCTGCTGTTCATGCAGCTCTGTGAAGAAGAGTCCTTCCTGTGCTGATTTAATGTTAGTGAACAGCTTCAGGAGCAGAGAGCATGCTGGGATGCTGCTGTTCATGCAGCTCCATGCATGCTCAGCATGCATTGTGTGCGTGTTTCATGTATGAAGGTCACACAAGCTGAAGTTTACAGGACAGGTGAATACTTCCTTCCTTACACATTTAATAGTACTCTCTTTAGTTGTAAGCTGTAGGCAGGGATTCCATTTAGATTTGATATGCACATGTGTAAATGTTTAAAAAGCACTTTCTTTATGAGTCTCATTTCATCTTAAAGTGCGTTACTATATTTAAGTTCTGTGCCTTCGTACAATCAATGGGATCCGCTGCAACGCAGACGTGTGAATGATAAATAAATTACACGATTCTGTAAAGAAATCTGAGGTGTTTCATGAAATGTTTGGTAAAAGAATAGTTCATTAAATATCACGTTTTTCCTGATGTTTTTGTACTTCTTTATACTAAAACAAAGGAAAGACGTGACATTTTTGCTATTTATAGCTGAATATGCTACAATTTTAACGGTCCGGCCCACAAGACTCCAGGAGGGGGTCCCGGTGACCCGCGTCCGGGCGAGGAAAACTCTGGACCATTCATTTGTTTGATCATGGGGGGTTTGTGAGCTACCCTTTGTCTGGTCCCGCCCCTAGGACCTGTTTGACATGGGCGACCCTAGTAGGGGCATAAAGCCTCCGACACCTGAGCGCCGAGGATCACTGGGACACGCAAACCCCTCCACCACGGTAAGGGAGGGATCTTAGAATCACTTGTTGATAATATTATCCACACATTCAGTCAATGGCAGCCATTAAAGCTACAACATTCTGACTCACACCGATACCGTACGAAACAATAACATCAAGAAAAATCTGCTCACTAAATCTTTTTGTTTGAGGCTTCAGAATCAGTTTATTGCCATCGATTGATGATTGATGATTCACAGACGAGGATTTGTGTTGGTGTGATTGTGCAACAAAACGCAACTACAGCGCTATGCTATAGAGGGTATGCCATAAAATACACTTGTGTATATAATTACTACAGGCCTGTATAAATCTGGAAAATAAAACGTTTAACGCAGCCACCCAACCCGGCCGACAGTGTTAACACTTCTACTGCTCGGCCTTCACCACAGCGCAGGGCAGAGAGCAGCAGCAGCGTTTATCCATAATGAAGCTCATTAAATAAAAAGCACAAGAACGGCCACCATTTAAAAACGGGATTGTATGTACATGTGTGGTGGATTCATTTGACTATTTTTCTAATAACACAAACAAGATGCAGGTGTCTTGGAAGAAACATCAATATTGTCACCTGTTACATGCTGCTAAATTATTCATTCATTCGTGGATGCCTCTGAAACATCAAAGAGCAACCAGTCAAAAGGCTAACTCAGAGGGTGAACAGTCAGAATCCGAGTCAGGATCCGAGTCAGGCGTGAGGTGTTCAGCCCTCTGGACACGACTCGTTTTCTCTCGCTGTCTTTATCGTCTCTTCGACCGGGTGGCAATCTTTAAACTCTATAAACTACAAAACTTTGAATGGAAACAAACCCAAGAATGTGGCTCGGGCTGAAGTGGGAGGTGTCTGCCATCTGCTGGTGTAAAGTAGTAACTGCATAACTGTATTCAATACTGTTCTATATCCAACTTGCACACAGTTAAAAATGACTATTAAGATAGGCAGCTCAGTGTGTGAGTGCAAGTGCGGCTTAGGTCCGCGCCCCTCCACCGGAGAGAGAGCGAGTGAGAGAGAGAGAGAGAGAGAGAGAGCGCCAGAGATGTGTGCGAGAGTTGCGAGGCTGAAATACGTAACCGTGTACATAAAGCCTGAGCTACTCAGCTAGTCTGGCGTGTCCCTTTAGCAGTGCTACCCTTTCGTTTAACCCCGGAGGAAGAAGCAGCCTTCCGCCCTGGAGAGGGGAGATCTCCCCCCGTGTCTCCCAACCACGGTTCAGAGACATCTAGAACAGTAGTGAACAGTCACCAGGGCGCTAATCGGCTCCTCGTTACCGAGGATTGCCGACAGACTCGCTCATAGTGACCCCCTTTGGTTGGTACGGTCATAGAGATGCCACATTCTAGTATTTTACTAAATAACTGAATATCATGTGTCTTAAAGCTCACCCTCCTTCACTCTCTGCTTCCTCTGAGCTCAGGCTCCAGACTCTGGCAGTGGCAGCGGGGCCCGCAGCCCTCTTCCTTCGGGTTGGAGTGGTCCTGTGGAGAGGGCTGGCCCGACGCGCCTCACGACGTCCACTCAGCTCGTCCCTGACATGGTCCTGCAGTGCTGGAAGAGCGTTCTTCAATGATTTCATCTCATCCTTCAGCTCAGACACACATTGGATCAGGGCCTCAAGACGCTGCAGCACCTCGGCCTGACCCGTCTGCAGGCAGGGACCGTCAACCACCACAACGCCGGCGCTCTGCTCATCGGCGTGATTGAGGGACAACCCTGGCCCTAAGACTTTTCGTCTTGACCCAAAGCCCCGATAAAGTGCCACAGCCAAACTGATACCGGCCACTCCAGCCAAAGCTCCCAGAACCAGCACCTTGCCCTCTGCCTGGGACATCCTGCAGGGACAGAAAGAAAACCCAGACTAATGATTTTTGAATTTGAATGGTATAGTAACGTTTAAGGTCACCATTACCAATAAATCCAAGTGTTTTGATTTTGATGTTGGAAATGCATCGAAAATAGTTGCCCAGGGGAGAGCAACCCCCCTCTAGCTCTCTATCACTGTCCATGTGAGCCGTCTTGGTTGACGTGCCTCTGTAACATCGCATGGCATTATGGGACGGTGCTTCTGCATTGGCAGACTAGGATGGTGGTTTTCCCTTCTCAAGAAGGGGGACAGGAGGGTGTGCTTCAAACACAGGGGCGTCAGGTTTCTTAGCCTCCCAGGGAAAGTCTATTCCAGGGTGCTGTAGAGGAAATTAGGGTTAGGGTTAGATCGCATCCCTCGTGGTATCTTGTGGGGGGGGGTGCTTCGGGAGTCTGGGGTCCGGGGGCTTTGCTTCGGGCTGTCTGGTCCATCTACATCCTCAACCACACCAGCCTAAGCAGGGAAGCCCAGACTTCCCTCTCCCCGGCCACGTCTTCCAGCTCTTCCTGGGAAGATCCCGAGGCGTTCCCAGGCCAGCCGAGAGACAGTCTTCCAGTGTGTCCTGGGTCTTCCCCGTGGTCCCCTACAGGTGAGGGCATGTCCCACCTGTATGAGGCCACAGAGAGGCACCCAGGAGGCATCCTAAATAGGTGTCTGAGCCGCCTCATCTGGCTCCTCTCAACGCGGAGGAGCAGCGGCTCTACTCCGAGCTCCTCCCGGATGACTGAGCTTCTCACCCGATCTCTAAGGGAGAGCCCCGCCCCCCTACGGAGGAAGTTCATTTCAGCCGCTTGTACCCGCGATCTTGTTCTTTCGGTCACTACCCAAAGCTCGTGACCGTAGGTGAGGGTAGGAACGGAGACCGACCGACAGGTGAGGGTAGGAACGGAGACCGACCGGCAGGTGAGGGTAGGAACGGAGATCGACCCCCAGGTGAGGGTAGGAACGGAGATCGACCCCCAGGTGAGGGTAGGAACGGAGACCGACCAGCAGGTGAGGGTAGGAACGGAGATCGACCGGCAGGTGAGGGTAGGAACGGAGATCGACCGACAGGTGAGGGTAGGAACGGAGATCGACCCCCAGGTGAGGGTAGGAACGGAGATCGACCGGCAGGTGAGGGTATGAACGGAGACCGACCGGCAGGTGAGGGGAGGAACGGAGACCGACCGACAGGTGAGGGTAGGAACGGAGATCGACCGGCAGGTGAGGGTAGGAACGGAGATCGACCCCCAGGTGAGGGTAGGAACGGAGATCGACCGACAGGTGAGGGTAGGAACGGAGACCGACCAGCAGGTGAGGGTAGGAACGGAGATCGACCCCCAGGTGAGGGTAGGAACGGAGATCGACCGGCAGGTGAGGGTATGAACGGAGACCGACCAGCAGGTGAGGGTAGGAACGAAGATCGACCGGTAAATCGAGAGCTTCGCCTTTCGGCTCAGCTCTCTCTTCACCATGACGGATCTGTGCAGAGTCCGCATCACTGCAGACGCTGCACCGATCCGTCTGTCGATCTCTCGCTCCATTCTTCCCTCACTCGTGAACAAGACCCCGAGGTACTTGAACTCCTCCACTTGGGGCAGGATCTCCTCCCCGACCTGGAGGGTGCACTCCACCCTTTTCCGACTGAGAACCATGGCCTCGGATTTGGAGGTGCTGATTCTCATCCCGGCCGCTTCACATGCGGCTGCGAACCGATCCAGTGAGAGCTGGAGGGCGTGGCCTGATGAAGCCAACAGGATCACATGAGGATCACATGAGGATCACATGATCTCATGAATGACGACGGTGAGGAAGGAATTACTCGCACAAGAAGAAGAAGATTCAGAAAATGAAGAAGAGTTATTGGGCGGAGTCGTTCAGGAGTGAATCAATTGTAAATCCATGCCTGCTATAACAGCAGCGGACCACTAGATGTCCCCAGCAGGACCTTTAGTCGAGGCTTTGGAGATTGGAATCTTTATTCGGAAGCTTCCCAAGGCTTCATCCTTGGGGAGATGGGGACTCGCGTGGGGACTCTGTCTGTCCCCTGCTGCAGAACTCTGTCTGTCCCCTGCTTCAGAACTCTGTCTGTCCCCTGCTTCAGAACTCTGTATGTCCCCTGCTTCAGAACTCTGTATGTCCCCTGCTTCAGAACTCTGTATGTCCCCTGCTTCAGAACTCTCTGTCTGTCCCGGCTGCAGAACTCTCTGTCTGTCCCCTGCTTCAGAATTCTGTCTGTCCCCTGCTGCAGAACTCTCTGTCTGTCCCCTGCTGCAGAACTCTCTGTCTGTCCCCTGCTGCAGAACTCTGTCTGTCCCCTGCTTCAGAACTCTGTCTGTCCCCTGCTGCAGAACTCTGTCTGTCCCCTGCTGCAGAACTCTCTGTCTGTCCCCTGCTGCAGAACTCTGTATGTCCCCTGCTGCAGAACTCTGTATGTCCCCTGCTGCAGAACTCTCTGTCTGTCCCCTGCTGCAGAACTCTGTCTGTCCCCTGCTTCAGAACTGTGTCTGTCCCCTGCTTCAGAACTCTGTCTGTCCCCTGCTTCAGAACTCTGTCTGTCCCCTGCTGCAGAACTCTCTGTCTGTCCCCTGCTGCAGAACTCTGTATGTCCCCTGCTGCAGAACTCTGTATGTCCCCTGCTGCAGAACTCTCTGTCTGTCCCCTGCTGCAGAACTCTGTCTGTCCCCTGCTTCAGAACTGTGTCTGTCCCCTGCTTCAGAACTCTGTCTGTCCCCTGCTTCAGAACTCTGTCTGTCCCCTGCTGCAGAACTCTGTCTGTCCCCTGCTTCAGAACTCTGTATGTCCCCTGCTGCAGAACTCTCTGTCTGTCCCCTGCTGCAGAACTCTCTGTCTGTCCCGGCTGCAGAACTCTCTGTCTGTCCCCTGCTTCAGAACTCTGTCTGTCCCCTGCTGCAGAACTCTCTGTCTGTCCCCTGCTGCAGAACTCTCTGTCTGTCCCCTGCTGCAGAACTGTGTCTGTCCCCTGCTTCAGAACTCTGTCTGTCCCCTGCTTCAGAACTCTGGTAACATCGGAGTTCTGGAGGGGAATGTCCCCACGCGAGTCCCCATCTCCCCAAGGATGAAGCCTTGGGAAGCTTCCGAATAAAGATTCCAATCCCCAAAGCCTCGACTAAAGGTCCTGCTGGGGACATCTAGTGGTCCGCTGCTGTTATAGCAGGCATGGATTCACAATTGATTCACTCCTGTCTGCTGCAGAACTGATCGTCTTCACGGAAACAGAATCGATGGCTGATCAGCGTCTCCGTGGAAACGTTCTAATCCCGTATTCAGAGTGGCCGGTTGACCGAGCGCGTCCTCCGCGGGGGGGGGGGGGGGGGGGGCTGTTTAGATGTCTGTCTTGTTGCTAGCTAAAAGTGGTAACCGTGGAGATAAAACCCGAAACAAAGTCTCCCGTCATCGAGTACTAGTACTACTGTAAAGTACTACCTTTACCTCAGACCACAGGATGGACACACGGTCTCCGGGCGTGGACTCCGACGGGACAGGTGAGACAGCCGACACTGGTGCAACCCTCAAAACACGCCGTGTGGCGTCCGGCGGCGGAATAAAGGTTCCGGGTCTTTTTCTGTTTTATTACTGCATGAATACTAGTGATGAATACTCTCTCTGGATTGTATTCATCACTAGTATTATTACAGCATGAATACTAGTGATGGATACTCTCTCTGGATTGTATTCATCACTAGTATTATTACAGCATGAATACTAGTGATGGATACTCTCTCTGGATTGTATTCATCACTAGTATTATTACAGCATGAATACTAGTGATGGATACGCTCTCTGGATTGTATTCATCACTAGTATTATTACAGCATGAATACTAGTGATGAATACTCTCTCTGGATTGTATTCATCACTAGTATTATTACAGCATGAATACTAGTGATGAATACTCTCTCTGGATTGTATTCATCACTAGTATTATTACAGCATGACTACTAGTGATGAATACTCTCTCTGGATTGTATTCACCACTAGTATTATTACAGCATGAATACTAGTGATGAATACTCTCTCTGGATTGTATTCACCACTAGTATTATTACAGCATGAATACTAGTGATGAATACTCTCTCTGGATTGTATTCATCACTAGTATTATTACAGCATGAATACTAGTGATGAATACTCTCTCTGGATTGTATTCATCACTAGTATTATTACAGCATGAATACTAGTGATGAATACTCTCTCTGGATTGTATTCATCACTAGTATTATTACAGCATGACTCAGCAGTCAGTGAGTTCAAGGCAAGGAGCTCACATAGAGGTCATAAAGGGACCGACAGTCTTCTGTCTCATCAATAGCAACTTATTTTGTGTTAAAGATATAAACTATTCATGTGTAGTAGTATAATAGTACACATCTATTAGCTTTCTCTATCAAGGCCTACCTGTTCTTCGGTCCAGAGCGTCCCGCTGGAACCGTGACTGTTATCAGCCTTGGACCTGCCGTGATTAACGGGGGCGTCTTATTCCGTCGAACCAACCCGTGTTTGTTTATTTAGACACGAGCTGGTGATTTCTGTCAGCCTATAATGCCAACGCAGGGCGTTCAGTTCAACTCAGTTTTATTTCTGTAGCACAGATCACAACAGGAAGTTGTCTCAAGGAAAGACAGAACCCAACTTGACTTGGTCAGGATAATATAAATGAGAAAAAAAAATTTTTTTTAATTAAATTAAATTAAACTAACAATAGTTATAATTCATAGCCCCAACGGGCGCCCTTTCCTCATGCTCTGCCTAGAAAATAAAAAACAAACAAATACAGAAAAAAATAAAAAACAACCCCCCCCCCCCCCCCCCCCCCCGTTGTTTGTCATTCTTGGTATGACCTGAAACACAATGCCTTGACCATCCAAGGAGAGGGGGGGGAGGGGGCGATCTATCAGTGCGCACCTCAGCTAGACCGTGACGGTTGCTGCTGCAGAGAGGAGCTTCTCCAAACTAAAGCTTATAAAAACTTACCTGAGATCCACGATGTCACAAGAGCGTCTCAATGGACTTGCTTTAATAAGCATAAATCATGAGCTTTCAAGACAGGTATCATTTGATGATACCATCGATGCCTTTGCCGCAAGGAAGTCCAGACGTGTAACATTTTAAATGTAAGCTATAATGCAAAATTATTTGCTCTGTATCTGTTTTGCATTGTTTGTGTGGAAGCTGTCAGGACTTTTAATTTCCTCTTAATCTGAACAGTAACCCTGTTTTATTTCTGTTTATTTATTTTATTTTATTATTTGTATTGTATAGCGTGTGCTAGTTGTTTTGAAGAATAATTAAACTTTTAAGGTCCGTCATATGGCTGTTATTAATGTTTTATATATATAATGTTTGCCGTGTATGGGGGGGGGGGGGGGGGGGGGTTGCAAAATCATAATCTCGCCTAGGGCACCAAAATGGCTAGGGCCGTGTCTGTCAGTGTGAAGGCTTGTGTGTCCCGGTGACTGGTCCAAGATGAACCCCGCCTCCCACCCATTCTCAGCTGTGATAGGCTCCAGGCCCACGGGACCAGGAAATGAGATGCAGGCGAAGTCATGAGAATCATTATACAGTCAAATAAATGCTCAAACACGCCCCGTTATTTAACTGTGTGTTTGAGCATGAGTAACTAAACCCTACTTCAACATAGGCCCCGTTAATGTACCGCAGGAATACCCCATCAGGCGGTCCTCAGTTGTGTGTAACAAAAACACCAAGTGATCAGAGAATGTAATATAAAAGGCTTTAGAGAATGAAGACAGGCCTGAACCATGTTGAAGATCAAAGAGAAACACAGATCACACCAATGGATCACACGAGGACAGGCGCAGCATCGTCCCCACCCAATCGGGTTGTCTCCTGTCTGTTCACCAGGACAAGATGCAAATAGAACTGAAACAACTTCAAAGCAAAGTGTGTTTGGGGTGGCTCCGCCTCTCGCCCACGACGAGCCGGGAAAGGCTCCAGCGTCTCCCGGGACCCACAAATGGACGGACGGACGGACGGACGGATGTTTCAATACAAACATGACTTTGCTTTTATTGATTTATTTTTATTTTTTTGCTTTTGCCAATTGTTATTTGTCATTGTGACTTAATAGAGATTCATGACAACTATGATCCACAGAGTAAATTCAATTAAATTGTATTTCTATAGCTCCAGGGGAGGGAGAGAGAGAGAGAGAGAGAGAGAGAGAGAGAGAAGGGGCGGAGTGACTGGCTTCAGAATGGGATCAGAACTGAGAACCAGCTGTCCAGCAGACACCGGGGGCAGAGCAGTGGCGACATGCCTGAGCGCTAACAGAGCCTTCAGGAGGGCAACGGAAGAACCCGCGAGGAAGGAGCAGCACCTCCTCATCATCGTATCTGAGGTGGGTGGGACCAGCAGCATGTTTCATTTCACACTGAGCGGTTCCAGGAGCCGGGCCTGGAGCCGGGCCTGGAGCCGGGCCTGGAGCCGGGCCTGGAGCCGGGACTGGAAGACATGCTTCAGCAACACGTTCTCCACGGCAGACGCCGTCAGTGTGCCGGTCCTCGCCGGCGGCATGCGCCCCTGAGCTCCTCGGATCCGCCCGGCTCTCCTCTACGGAGGAGTTTCTGCCCAGACTCTGGGAGGACGGCGTTTTATCTGTGGACATTCCCGTTTCCTGCTCCTCTCTGCCAAGGATAACTCTGGCGAGTGCCGGTGATGATTGCGGGTATCTCGAGGGGAATGAGCAAGAATAAATACTCCACCCTGCCAGGCCCAGAAAAACCGGGCCTTTGCCTGTAATTGAGTTTCCAGTGGATTCTTTGGGGCGGCCATTGCCCTCTGTGGCATTTGCTTTTTATAACCGTCCCACAGAGGGGGTCTCGCTGCTATTCGGGGGGGTGACAGAAGTCAGAGCCGTGCTTAGACGTTAGAAGTACAGTTTGGAATGTGGAATAACTTTCACTGGGAGTATCTTTGAAGAGGCGGCGGGAGGAGTGGAAGATGGCTCCGCCCACTGCAGATGTTATAGCAACCGTTACAGTTTAGCTTAGCACAGCTAAATGCCAGCACAGTCACCCCTCCAGGAGGAACGTGCACAGATGCACAGTTCTATTTTAAAGATGGGGAAAGTCACATGGAGGCGCCTTCTGAACAGCTGCTCTCATCATAGAGTGCTTTGAGGGGGGCGAGCACGTGTCCAGGCTCCGCCTCTCAGAATGTACCGGCCCATTTATATTACGCGTACGTTCAGAAATACCCAGGCCGATCGGGGGCAGTTTTAGTTTAGTTACTAGATACCATCTGCCCCCCACAGTCCAACTTTCATCACCTCAGTCCCTCATCCAAGCGTGAAACGATGACGCAACGATCCCCTTTAAAGGCGGGGGGCGCTCCGGAGCGCTGCTAGCCAGAGAGCTCTGACCCAGCGACGCCGTTTCCCTTGCTATGCTTGGACCGCTGCCCAGGCAACGACTTTAGGAAGGAAGGTGCCATCAAGGCTGACCGTGCTCGCCCCTCTCCCAAAGGGGGCTGCAGGTCTGGCCTGGAGACCAGAAGGTCATGAACTATTACCGGCCTGCAAAGTCACGAGGATCAACACGGAGGTCCTGAGCTCTGCTCAGTGACTCAGTCCATCTGGACTTACTTAAGCGGAATAAATCATACGCCCATGTCGGTCGGCTGGTCGGTTGGCTGGTCGGTTGGCTGGTTGGTTGGCTGGTCGGTTGGCTGGTCGATTGGCTGGCTGGTTGGTTGGTTGGTTGGCTGGTTGGTGGGCTGGTCGGTTGGCTGGTCGGTTGGCTGGTTGGTTGGCTGGTTGGTGGGCTGGTCGGTTGGCTGGTCGGTTGGCTGGTCGGTTGGCTGGTCGGTTGGCTGGTCTATTGGCTGGCTGGTTGGTTGGTTGGTTGGCTGGTTGGTGGGCTGGTTGGTTGGCTGGTCGGTTGGCTGGTCGGTTGGCTGGTCGATTGGCTGGTCGGTTGGCTGGTTGGTTGGCTGGTCGGTTGGCTGGTCGGTTGGCTGGTCGGTTGGCTGGTTGGTGGGCTGGTTGGTTGGCTGGTCGGTTGGCTGGTTGGTTGGCTGGTTGGTTGGCTGGTCGGTTGGCTGGTCGGTTGGCTGGTCGGTTGGCTGGTTGGTCAGAGTATTTGACGTCGCTGTACAGAATGTACTGCAGTGAACGTAGTGGTGGGGCGGAGCCTGGGGTAGGACAGTCGGCTCTATAGCGTCTCATTCCAGCTAGCGTAGATAGCGTAGAGTCCGTCCTAATTCTGCAGCTGTCGTTGGAGAAGACTGCCGGAGGGATACAGACAATAATGATTCATTCCTATCTATGTGTGTTTGATGGGTACTAAATGTGCTTGTAACTGCAACTTGCTATAGACGCTTAGCGTAGCAGCCTGTTAGTGCCATGCTAGCCATGCTAGCTTTCAACATGCTAGCCGTGTTCTGCATCTCTGTTTGCCATGGCTTAAATAGCCCTGCAGTTTCTATGAGGGTTACGGAGAAGATCTTTGTATTTCACGTCCTACACAGTTAACACCGAGGCCCAGGGGGCTGCGTGAGGTCATATGAGGTCATAGAGGTCATAGAGGTCAGATGAGGTTAGATGAGGTCATATGAGGTTAAATGAGGTCAGATGAGGCTGCATGAGGCTTTCTATTGAGTGACTGTTGGTTTCTGTCGGATGTCTCTCTGCTCCCGTTGGTTTCTGTCAGATGTCTCTCTGCTCCTGTTGGTTTCTGTTGGATGTCTCTCTGCTCCCGTTGGTTTCTGTCGGATGTCTCTCTGCTCCCGTTGGTTTCTGTCGGATGTCTCTCTGCTCCTGTTGGTTTCTGTTGGATGTCTCTCTGCTCCCGTTGGTTTCTGTTGGATGTCTCTCTGCTCCCGTTGGTTTCTGTTGGATGTTTCTTTGCTCCTGTTGGTTTCTGTCGGATGTCTCTCTGCTCCCGTTGGTTTTTGTCGGATGTCTCTGCTCCCATTGGTTTCTGTTGGATGTCTCTCTGCCCCCGTTGGTTTCTGTCGGTGGGCTGCAGATGGAATGTGTAGCAGACGCTCTGACAGTCGCTGCTGCTTCACTCGCAAGTAAATATGTCTATAAATGGGCAAGCGAGCCTCACTGCTGCACAGCACTCTCTCTCTCTCTCTAGCACTCTCTCCTTCCCTCTAGAGCGCTCTCTCACTCTCTCTCTCTCTCTCTCTCTTTCTAGCTCTCTCTCTCTCTCTCTCTCTCTCTAGCGCTCTCTCTTTCTCTCTCATGCTCTCTTTCTAGTACTCTCTCGCTAGCGCTCTCTTGCTCTCTTTCTCTCTCTCTCTTACTCTCTTTCTCCCTCTCTCTCTTGCTCTCTCTCGCTGTCTCTCTCTCTCTAGCTCGCTACCTCTCTCTCTCTTGCTCTCTCTCGCTGTCTTTCTATCTCTCTCTCTCTCTTACTCTCTCTCTCTCTACCTCTCTCGCTCTCTCTCTCTTCCTCTGAACTCCCAACCCAGCGGTCGTGTTCTGAGAATAAGGGTCTTTTGCTCTTCCAGATCCAGAGTCTGGACTTGTGCTGGTCGGCAGATATCTATTGAACTATTCTCCAGAAAATGTATCTGTGCTTGTTTCACTTTAGAAGAACATTCCTGAAGAACATTCCTGAAGAACATTCCTGACCTATTTGTCTCTGATTTCAGGAACGTGGACGTTTGATCATCCCTGCTCCTTATTGGAATCCTTTTTCGCGATCAATGCTGCAATTACTGAGAACATTTTTGCGTCCTGAAGGCCCATTTTTTGGAGGATGTAACAGAGTTCCTCGGCGTCTCTGTCCGGGGCACCTGAGATCTCTTCCACAGACACAGTGATGCCAGCGAAAGCTCCGATCTACCTGAAAGCCACCAGCAGCAAAAAGGGAAAGAAATGTCGCCTCAGAGATATTCTGTCCCCAGACATGATCAGTCCACCACTGGGGGACTTTCGCCACACTATCCACATTGGCAAAGGCGGGGAGGGCGATGCCTTCGGTGATATGTCTTTTCTTCAAGGGAGGTATGAACTCCTTCCTGGAAAGGGAGACGTCCTCCCTCATTACGACATCCAAAGTGACTTCCTGAGAGCCGACAGCGCTGGTGACGCTTCGCTTGTTGAGACCCCGTCTCCAGTGCTCAAAAATGCCATTTCCCTCCCAACTATTGGTGGCTGCCAGGCCCTGACGCTCCCCCTGATGCCCTCGTCGGTGTTCTCCATGCCGCCAGAACCCATGGCGGACATCACCAGGGCCACAGCTCACATGAAAGCTGCCGGCCCAGAGGAGGTAGACATCCTGCTGTTGCACTCCATGGATGTCTTCAGCGGTGAGCCTTCATCCTCAGCAGATCTTCAGTCAAGGCCAGACGTCCTCCTGGATTTGCTGGAGAGCACAGACATGTCCAATCCCAGAGCCATTTCAAAAGCCAACAAAATGTACAAATGTGAAGCCAGGTTGGACGAGCCATTGTCCTACTGCGTCAATGGTCACAACAAGGGTGCCATGGAAACCAACGGAAGCCTGACAAGCAACAGCAGCAGTGACAGCTGGAACAGCTGGAATGGTAAAGGTCCCTTACGCAACAATAGCTGCAGCAGCAGGCCTCTCAGAGGTCACGGACTCTTAAACGGAGAGCTGGCCGTAGGGTTCAAGCGGCAGCTCGCCATGTGCAGTGGAGAGTGGGTGGACCGGGACCGGGACCAGGGGGTGCAGGAGGGACGCAGCTGTCATTTTCAGGCTAGCTTTTCCAAAGAGAAGAGCAGATGCCAGGATTCCCTTGCCCAGATTACGGGGTCATTCCTCTCCCTTGAACTTGATCTGGGTCCATCCATCCTGGATGAGGTGCTCAACATCATGGATAAAACCGCAGTGAAGAGCTGGCCTTGAGCTGCGAGCAGGAGCCCCAGCAGGAGCCCCAGCAAGAGCCCCAGCAGGAGCCCAAGCAGGAGCCCCAGCAAGAGGCCCAGCAGGAGCCCCAGCAGGAGCCCAAGCAGGAGCCCCAGCAGGAGCCCCAGCAGGAGCCCCAGCAGGAGCCCCAGCGAGAGGCCCAGCAAGAGCCCCAGCAGGAGCCCAAGCAGGAGCCCCAGCAAGAGGCCCAGCAGGAGCCCCAGCAGGAGCCCCAGCAAGAGGCCCAGCAGGAGCCCCAGCAGGAGCCCAAGCAGGAGCCCCAGCAAGAGGCCCAGCAGGAACCCCAGCAGGAGCCCCAGCAAGAGCCCCAGCAGGAGCCCAAGCAGGAGCCCAAGCAGGAGCCCCAGCAGGAGCCCCAGCAGGAGCCCCAGCAGGAGCCCCAGCAGGAGCCCCAGCAGGAGCCCCAGCAGGAGTCCCAGATGCGTGTCTGAGATCCTGATGTTTCTGATGTTCCTGATGTTCCCGATGTTCCCGATGTTCCTGATGTTCCTGATGTTCCCGATGTTTCCGATGTTCCTGATGTTCCTGATGTCCCCGATGTTCCCGATGTTCCTGATGTTCCCGATGTTCCCGATGTTTCTGATGTTCCTGATGTTCCCGATGTTGCCGATGTTCCTGATGTTCCTGATGTTCCCACCACACACATGATGGATGGATTATTACAGTCTTTGTTTCTCTGGGAATTGTTGAACTTCTGAGACTTGAAGCGTTTTTAACGAGACATTCTCATTTTGTCATTTCAAACAACCGAACGCTACTTATTTGTGTTTTTACATCCTAAGAACAAATAAATGGATTTTGTCTTTCGGCTTCTTGTGGGTAATGTCTCTCTCTCTCCAGCACTCTCTCTAGTGCTCTCTCTCTCACCCTCGACCTCTGAACGCATCGCTCAGTCTTTATTTCAAGCGCTACTTGTTAAAAAGCACAATCTTTTAATAAGATAGTCCATGAATGCTTCATCGATGATGACAGTGATTGTTGTTTTTCACTGCAGCTTCAAGAGGAAGGTGACACTAATAATTATGTCATGCTACTTAGCAAAGCAAACGTTAATCATATCCGACAATCCGACGCAAGCCGCTGCAAATCGCACAGTCCTACGAGCACGAGGAAGCACCCGAGAGGGTTCATTCCAGAATGGAGAGGATGAGGGGAGGACTAATGCTGGAGGTCAGCGGTCCAATCCCACAGGAAGGCCAGCAGAACGGATTCCCTCTCTCCCGTCTGACATTCCTGGCATTCCGCGTTCCTGCCATGCTGTGGGAGCGTCAGCAGCCCTCCTCTGCCCAACCAGGCGCCGGCTCCATCTGCTTGCATGAGGAGAGGACGGGCCTGTGGAATGCAGACCCCCCCCCCCAACAGATTAAGTGAAGGGAGTCTAGGAGACAAAGTCACAGTAAGGGTAAGTCACCTCCAGAAGACTAAAGTCCTAACATCCAGAATCAATTCTGATCATTTTATTCATCTAATTTCACTTTTATTATCGAGCAGAATTCCTCAGAGGCCTAAGAAAGTCCGTAAAGCAGAAGATGTGAGAGGAGACTGGAACAGTTCCCTAGACGAAGGTGGAAGGAAGGTGCAGCGTTAGTGCTGGGAGTGTGGCGGTACCGATCTGAGACCGTTGCCGTGGAGATGGTTCCCGTCCCCGCGCCTGCAGAGTTCCGTCGTCGAACCCATGGCAGCCTTCTTCTTGACAGACCGCAAGCAAACCCCTTTGAACATGAAACATGTTGGGTAACACATTCAGGTGTTTGTCGGGAGCTGTTGGACACAGAATACAAGGAAATATAAAGATCCAGTACTCAACGGATGTTAAACTGCTCCCATGTTCCCCTCAGCACTGCAGGCGAAGTACAGAAAGACGTTTTGGTGTGAGAGCAACCAGTTCGCTCTGCACTGGTCCTTTAAAGAGGCCTGTCAGGTGTGGACAGGTGACGGGGGTCCCAGCATCTCGCCGTGACCCCCACAGACTCCCAGACAGAACAATGTCCCACTCCCAGTCATATTTATCAGCTTATTTGAACCTCTTTTGTGATCAATAAGTGTCACACTTCTAAAACCATTGAGCGGTTAAACTGGTGGAACTGGATTTGGAATCTCTCCTGCATGAGGTGGGGGAGGAGGTATTTGTTTGTTTAGTAGTTTACAAAATTACAAATAACAGCCAACTGGTTTCTCCAAAATATGTTGAAGCCAGTCGAGGAGGAAAATGTTCAATCTGGAGCGGGTCCAAGGCGCCTTTCTAACCCCACCTCTGGAGCGGGTCCAAGGCGCCTTTCTAACCCCACCTCTGGAGCGGGTCCAAGGCGCCTTTCTAACCCCACCTCCTCGCTCCACTGGCGACATCGTCAGCGCACACATGACGCCCAACACTCAAAAGTGGATGAGTCGTCGGTTTATTCATTCATCATTCATTTGTATTTGTATCGTGCATTTCATACACGGCTGGAGCTCGATGTGCTTTACAGAAAACTAGAGTTACAATTAAGAACAAATAAAGTTGGAAAAAAGAATCTAGAAAATTAGAGCAAAACCAGCAACAAAAGATACAAAATGAGTAGTGTAAAAATAGTAATTTATAATAAAAGGATGAATAAAATATTACGTTTAAGAATTCACCCACCAGCATGTAAAAAGGTACGTTTTTAACCTGCGTTCAAAGTCACCGGGAAGCCTCGCGGTGAATCACCATTTCGCCGTTTTACCTCTGGGCTCAACTATCTGACCTGAGTCGATCGATCTCAGAGCTCTGCTGGGTTTATGTTCAGTTAACATGTCATTACTGTTGGGCCTAAACCATTTAATGCCTGATAGACCAGAAACAAAACCTGACTGGGAGCCGGTGTAAAGACTTCAGAACTGGAACGATATGTTCAGATCCCTTTGTTCTGGTCAACACTCGAGCTGTTTAATGCTCTTATGGGAGAGTCCAGTCAGAAGACCATGACAGTCGTCGAGTCTACTTCTCTTGGTCTGTTTTAGACATGAATTGGATTGTAGTCCCCTGGGGACAGTGCCAGGTAGATCTGTGCGTCATTAGCATAGGTATGATAGTTAGCATTTGAGTCCTGGATAATTTGACCCAAAGGCAGCATAAGCTAAACAGAAGTGGTCCGAGAACTGACCCTTGGGGAATTCCATGTGCTATAGCTACTTGATTGGATTTTCAATGGTCACAAAATGGTCACTTCCAATGGTCACAAAATAACTCTAGTTGTATAAGCCTATTCCTGCTATTGGTATTGGTATGATCTAATCACGTATTCATTTATATTTACATTAATGAGATATTCATATGAATTATTTTTTGCACCTAACCCTGTCCCAGCTGGAGGCGGGCCTCGGCTTGTCCATGCACTAACTTCTCCTGTCTCAGCTCATTCCGGTCACCTGTGCTCCTCGTCTCTCATCAGCCCTGACACTACATATACTCGGCTCTAGGGCTGGAACGGTACACTAAAATTTCATTTAGGTTCGGTTCGTTATATTTTCGATACAAAAAAGGCAGAAAAAATAACTTAAAATGCTTTTATTTCAAAAAATGCAAACAATAGAATTTGTATAAATAAATAAAATCGACACATTTGGTTGATATTTCAAATACATTAGACTGAGTTTTTAAAACTATTGTATTGTAACAATTTAAAAAATCTTAATAAAATTATAAATAAACAAGTTAAAACTGTAAACTTGGCAGCAACAGCCTGCTAAGTGGATTCTAACTGGGATTGTCTTCCTTTGGAACCGTCCTGTTCGTTCTGACCACCCGGTTGGTGACCTCGGTCTCACTGCCTGCCCCCCATCTGGATTTGTCTGCTGTTTTGGACTGACTACCCGGTTTCTGATAATAAAGCTCAGTTATTGGATTTATCCTCTTCTGTTGTGCAATTGGGTTTTTACCTGCCTTGGTCTGTGACAATACCAATTACGGGCTTCTTTTACCAGAACTGCAGCCATATTTTAATTACCCTGTCTCTGTTTGCAATGCATTCTGGGATTTGTCTACCACGACCCTCTACTCCTCTACTTTGATTCTGCATCTGAAAACACTTCATTTGGAAGCCCAGCTGAAGGGCTGCATGACCACAACCGTTCCATCCCCGACAAGACACCCGAAAAGCTTCCCCACACAGGAAGAAGTCAAATGGGCTGGGACTGCTACATCGCCTCATACATGCTACATACGTGTATACAAAGGGAAGTATGTGAACCGAACCGAGTCAATGCCCTAGAGGTGATGGCAATCCGGGTGGGGCAGACAATCATGCCTACAAAATAATACAGAGACCACAGAATGACAGGAAACATGAACTTTGGGTGCTTGAGGGCATCAGAACCAATATATTGCTCCCCATAGGTTAGAACTAGCGCACACAGCAGCAGCAGCCAAGATGAACAGCTGTTGCTTCAAGGGTGGAGTACGCCCCCCCCCCCCCCCCCCCAGCAGATCAGGCTCCTTGGTTTCCTGAGCTCAGGTGAATAAGCTTTGGCCCAAAGGAAGCATCGCTCAGACCCAGCCTGCCTTGCCGTCCTTCCTGATCTGCTCACAGGTTGGTGAAGGAGCCCCTCCCATCTGGACCTCAGCAGAGGACTGGGAATCTTTCATATGTTGCTTCCGTGCTGGCTGCCCTCGATGGAGGCAGCAAGGGCATGAGCACCTGGATAAACCCCCGACCGTCTCCACCTGCTTTACATTTACGGCGCAAGCAGAACCTCAGACCGGGCCTGAGGGCAAGATCTGAGAATGGGGGTGGCTTTTCTTAGAAATGTTATTCATCATTTCTCCTGTAACAAATTGGAAGGCTGTTATTTAATTGGGAGCCCGAGCTGTGTTGAGCAAGTTACTCAAGATCAGTAATATATTACTTATTACTAATTACTTGCTGAAAAAAGTAATTACATTACTTTACTTATTCCTCCCTGCCAAAAGTAACTAGTTACATATTACTTTAAGTTACTTTTTTCTTCTCGCCCTCAATAATTTCCTCCTTTCTCCCCTAAAGTCTCACTTTGCATGTTCAACATTAGAAGATGTTTATTCTCCTCTTTTCTACATTTTAACTTCTCATTGTTGGTTTAACTCCAAACAGGTTCCTGAACACACGACATGATGAGACCTGAACACACGACATGATGAGACCTGAAGACACAACATGAGACCTGAACACACGACATGATGAGACCTGAACACACGACATGATGAGACCTGAACACACGACATGATGAGACCTGAACACACGACATGAGACCTGAACACACGACATGATGAGACCTGAACACACAACATGATGAGACCTGAACACACGACATGATGAGACCTGAACACACGACATGATGAGACCTGAACACACGACATGAGACCTGAACACACGACATGATGAGACCTGAACACACGACATGAGACCTGAACACACGACATGATGAGTCCTGAACACACGACATGATGAGACCTGAACACACGACATGAGACCTGAACACACGACATGAGACCTGAACACACAACATGATGAGACCTGAACACACGACACGATGAGACCTGAACACACGACATGATGAGACCTGAACACACGACATGAGACCTGAACACACGACATGATGAGACCTGAACACACGACATGATGAGACCTGAACACACAACATGATGAGACCTGAACACACGACATGAGACCTGAACACACGACATGATGAGACCTGAACACACGACATGATGAGACCTGAACACACGACATGACGAGACCTGAACGCACGGCACGATGAGACCTGAACACACGACAAGACGAGACCTGAACACACGACATGAGACCTGAACACACGACATAAGACCTGAACACACAACATGATGAGACGTGAACGCAAGACATGATGAGACCTGAACACACGACATGAGACCTGAACACACGACATGATGAGACCTGAACACACGACATGAGACCTGAACACACAACATGATGAGTCCTGAACACACGACATGATGAGACCTGAAGACACAACATGATGAGACCTGAACACACGACATGAGACCTGAACACACGACATGATGAGACCTGAACACACGACATGATGAGACCTGAACACACGACATGATGAGACCTGAACACACGACATGATGAGACCTGAACACACGACATGATGAGACCTGAACACACGACACGATGAGACCTGAACACACGACATGATGAGACCTGAACACACGACATGATGAGACCTGAACACACGACATGAGACCTGAACACACGACATGATGAGACCTGAACACACGACATGAGACCTGAACACACGACATGATGAGACCTGAACACACAACATGATGAGACCTGAACACACGACATGAGACCTGAACACACGACATGATGAGACCTGAACACACGACATGATGAGACCTGAACACACGACATGACGAGACCTGAACGCACGGCACGATGAGACCTGAACACATGACAAGACGAGACCTGAACACACGACATGAGACCTGAACACACGACATAAGACCTGAACACACAACATGATGAGACGTGAACGCAAGACATGATGAGACCTGAACACACGACATGAGACCTGAACACACGACATGATGAGACCTGAACACACGACATGAGACCTGAACACACAACATGATGAGTCCTGAACACACGACATGATGAGACCTGAAGACACAACATGATGAGACCTGAACACACGACATGAGACCTGAACACACGACATGATGAGACCTGAACACACGACATGATGAGACCTGAACACATGACATGATGAGACCTGAACACACGACATGATGAGACCTGAACACACGACACGATGAGACCTGAACACACGGCACGATGAGACCTGAACACACGACAAGATGAGACCTGAACACACGACATGAGACCTGAACACAC
This sequence comes from Brachionichthys hirsutus, assembly GCF_040956055.1. Classification (NCBI taxonomy): domain Eukaryota; kingdom Metazoa; phylum Chordata; class Actinopteri; order Lophiiformes; family Brachionichthyidae; genus Brachionichthys; species Brachionichthys hirsutus. Next base: position 1,241,904 of record NC_090903.1, read on the forward strand.
GACATAAGACCTGAACACACGACATGATGAGACGTGAACACACGCCACGATGAGACCTGAACACACGACATGAGTCCTGAGCACACGACACGATGAGTTATGGTTATGGTTAGGTTAAGGTTTAGGTTATGGAGAGAATAATCCAGGAGCAAATCAATCGCTACCTCGCCGAGCATAACCTGCTCTTTGAATTCCAATCGGGCTTCAGAACATCCCACTCCACTGACACATGTCTCATACATCTGACCGACTACATCAAGCGTGAAGTAGACTCGGGCAAATACTGCGGCATGGTCATGCTGGACCTCCAGAAGGCCTTTGGCACCGTTAACCATTCAATCCTATTGAATAAACTAAGGGCGATTGGTTTTGATAGCACATCAACAAACTGGATGAAATCGTACCTTGAGGGACGAGAACAAATGGTGGACATACACGGAACCTTGTCCTCGTCCCTCCCGGTGAGCTGTGGGGTTCCTCAAGGCAGCATTCTAGGGCCGTTACTGTTCCTCCTATACATTAACGACATGAATGCTGCCTGTAACTGCAAATTGTTCCTGTTTGCTGATGACTCAGCACTCCTGATTTTGGGAGAGGACAAAGTGCAGGTTGAGGAAGCTCTCAGCTCTGAGGTCACCAGAATCCGTACTTGGCTTACGGATAACAAACTGTCACTACATCTTGGTAAAACCAAATCTATTCTTTTTGGGTCTAAACACTCTCTACGTGAGATAAATGTTAATGATTTCAAGGTCACAGTCGATAATACAGTAATCTCGAGCAGAGAAGAGGTTACCTATTTGGGCTGTGTTCTTGACAAATACCTGTCTGGTGATAGTATGGCAACTAAGGTGATCAAAAAAGTCAATCAGAGAACAAGATTTTTGGGCAGAATGTCTGCTTTTGTCAACAGAAGTGCTCTCCGGACTCTTGCTGGAGCCCTAAAAGGATTTCTGGGGAAACTGACAGACAAAGAGTGGGATGGTCCGTGTGACGCCCACTAAGTGTGGTCACATACTTTTGTTTTTGTTTAACAATTCGAACTGCAGATATTTGGTGGTGGGGTTTAAGGTGCAGCACCTATCCGTCACCACAAGATGGAGGCTCCGGTTTGTGAGGTGAGGTTTTGGGGCGCTGGTTTCGTGCTTCCGGTCAGGCGACGAGCAGAGGCAAGACGCCGGAATAGCCTCTGTCTCCGTCTCATTCTGTTGAATATTTGCAGGTTTGTTGAGTTCCACAAACATCACAAATGAGCTCAGATGAAGCCCACAGCATGTACCGCCGTTGGTAATACGTCATGGTTAATGGTCGAGTCTGTTTTGTTGTCGAAATACAAGTTTTAATTTTGCTTAAACAAGCTAATACCTCGTGCTAGTTGTTAGCCATTAGTAACATGCCCAGAGAGGACTGTACCCGCTAGCTTAAACATGCTAATGTTTCACGCTAGTTTGGTAGCCTTTGATTAAATTAATCTTGTGATTATTTAGCTATTTCAGCTCACGATATAATGTACTTATTTCCTTCGTCCTTTATATTGTTGGTTTGGTTAATAAATGTAGTTTTATTTAGATACAGTAGTACCTCAGCTTACGAATGTCTCTACATCCGAAAGTTTCAGGTTACGAAGTATCTGAATGGGAAAATATTGCCTCTCGTTACGAAGGCGTTTCAGGATACGAAGTCAAAAATAGCTGCTCGTAGCTGCTCTGCCATTGGCTATCGCCTAAAATCTGCCTGGCAACCCGTTGCGTATGCGTGTATCCCAGCATGCTATTCGTGTCCCCCTCGTGTCACCCGGAAAAAGTGTTGACAAGTCGGGCTATTGCTCATTATGATGACGTCTGCCTCGCACATTTCCGACGGATTGTCAAAAGCCGGCAAAAGCAGACGTCATTGGATCAGTTTTTCAAGAAACGCGAGGCAGAAAACACCGCAAAGGACCAGTAAACAAAGAGGACAAAAAGTAACAGCTAACAGGTAGATTAATATTTTAAAAAAATATCATACTTTTGCGGGGCTTGGAACGGATTAGTGCATTTACATTCAAAATGCGTCTCTACTTACGAAGTTTTCACGTTACGAAGCTACTCCCAGAACGGATTAAATTCGTAAGTAGAGGTACCACTGTATATAAATTGGTTAAATATATAAAAGTGAAGTCTAGGGCCAGACTTGCATTGACAATGTCAAATTGACATTTAGAGGTAACAAACCAAACGTTAGTCAAACAATCAGTGTATTAATGTGTAAGAGGATTGGATTGTTTAGTTAAGAATTCGTGACTGTTTGTCAGACCTCATACCTGTCAACCTCCATGGCCTTACAAAATAAAAAATAATCGTACACCATATTTTTTTTCAAAATGCGTTTATTTATGTGCATAGTTGGACATTATGATACAGTTTAACATTTGATATTTTACACTTGTTTTGTTCTATTCTTCTATACACACGAAGTACATGCTTAATAAATTATGTAAAGGAGCAAAATGAGCATCCATTGATCGATAGTTTGAGACGTCTACGTTTTTGGCGTGGCTCTTTGTATCAAAATGCGTATTTAAATCATAGAAACCGGAGGCAGCTATTTTCACGTCTTTTTTGCAAGCAAAACAAAGCGAATATTCCACACCTTAATTCGAAGCTTGTATCAATCCCTCGTATCGTCCTAACATTTGCTCCCACTCTGTGATGTTTGCCTCTTCCATTTAACTTAATTCAGGTTTGGACATCGCGACTTGATTGTATCCAAAAAATAGTTTAAAACCACGTTGTACTGTGCTTCCGCTCTGTTCAGTGATCGGAATGATGCAATTTGAAATACCGAGGCGGCACACGCATGCGGACAGTAGGAATACGGAATGGAGGCTAGCGCGGCAAACTCGTTCGATTTGCCGTTTCTTGCTATTCGGTGCATACCGGACGGTGCTGTAACGGTTCACGTTCTGACAGTGTTCGTAATTCCTACTCTGCAAAGAGTCAGTGAAGGCATCCATGGAGGAGGGGTGTGTGTGTGTGTGTGAGTCCTGCGAGGAGGGTTCTGTTAGCGGCCGGGTTACGGCCGACAGTGACCGATTTACCGTAATAAAACGCTTGCTGCGAGAACATCTCGTCCTTATTTCAGCGCCTGACGGACGCTACAGTACCCATCACTTACAAATTTGTGTTTCTCGGTACAGATTTTCTTCTACGCCGTCCACGTCTTAAAATGCATAAAAAACGTACTTTGTACGGCAAAAACATACTGGTTGACAGGTATGAGACCTGGATGTAAAAATCCTTACGATTGAAAATTGTATGTTTTATGTATAATTACATAAGTAAAAGTGAGTCGATGAGCAGAGAGCCAAGACGCCAGAATAACCTTTGTCTCTGTCTCATTCTTTTGAATATTTGCAGACACAATCCCTCCAATCCTTCCCCAAATAAATATTCTAAACTGGCAGCAGTGGTCAACCGGCCCGACACCTGCTACATCTGCAGTCAGGGACCGGTGATAAGAAGACTGAAGGACGTCTTCTGGATATGGGCTCTGATATAAAGTCGTGGCTGACTCAGTGTATCAAACAGTTCTGGAACAAGCTCCAAAAATGTGTGATAAAATCACAATGACATCACAAAGGTCAGGGACCAGCCTTGTTGATTTAGAGGAAGTCCAAGAAGCGCTGGATGAAGTCCTCCCACCGGTCCTGGCCTCAACAATGGGCGTTCCAGAGGTGGTTGAGATATTGACTCCATACGAGATATCACGTCTGGTGTCCAAAGAAGTGATGAAGAGCTTAAGCAGCAGCCCCAAAGAAGCTGCAAACAGCGGGCAGGAGGCAGCAGAAGGTCCCAGCGGCACGCAGGTCTCCATCATGCGGCACTTCAGAAAGCTCCTGCAGAGATTTGCTCAGAAGAGTCGCAAATTTCTTTGCTGGAAGAAAGAGGAAGAGTCGGCAGCGAAGGACCTCGTCTCTCCGGAAGGATCTGAGCCTGAGGACTCCATGATGGGAGATCTGATCCCTTCAGAATCTACCATCAACAATGCCGTCGATAAAGCTGTCCTGGCGATCCAAAAACATTACGAGAACAAGGACAAGATCGCCAGTGAACCCACAGAAGGCGAGAAGGAAATTCCTTCAGAGATACCAGAGGCCCCTGCCATCATGGAAGGGGGGGTGCCTTTGGTACCTGAGGAGGTGGAAGATCTCACCACAGCAAGGGTCTGTGGTCCAGAAGACAGGAGCAATGTCCGAACTGCATCGTCGCCGGAAGGCTTGGAGAAGCAGTGTCGCTGGATCGTCACGGTGCTTCTCTCAAGGATCTTCCAGGGCAAGAGCATTCCTGTAACGGACATGATGGAGATCAAGGACATGATGACGAGTGTGCTTGTCTCCAGTATCCAGGAGTCGTCCATCACTCTGGAGATGGACACGAAGCAGGTCGAGAAGCTCGCCAGACGTGTCCTTAAGAAGTTATGCAAACTGATGGGCAACCATTTGACAGTTTGCATGAACATGATGGGGAAGAGGACGGGAATTTATAAGATCGTCATCGACACCCTGATCAGATGTCTGGAGAAGAGAAGGAGACCGAACCCATTTGTTCGGGTCATTCGGTCTGTTTGTGGCCTCTTTCGCAGGTCCAAGAGCTCCAAAGGGCCATCCAAGTCCTGATGAGACGTTTGTGGCGTGTGCCCCCGCTTCCCCGGCTTGCAGGTCATAGGTGTTGCAGCGCCTAGGACAGCTGGCTATGGGTGAGAGGCGGGGTGCACCCTGAACAAGTCGCCAGGGCACTGATACCGGACTGACTACAGATGAGTCCTTGTGGAGACTCTCCTCTGACCTCCCATTCTCTCTCTCAACACAGCCAGTCAGACAGATGGCCGTCCCCATGAGCTTAGGTTCTGTCCAAGGTTTCTGCCTGTTAAAGGGCAGTTTTTCCTTGCCTCCGTTGCCAAAGTGCTTGCTCTTGTGGGTCAAGTTGGGTTCTGTCGTTTCCACGTAACGATCATCCCTGGCTGTCTCCCAAAGACAGGTCTCCTGAGGTTCCAAACTTCATTTATTACAAAATACAACAAAATTACACTCAATAAAACACGCGCATCTGGGTAAAACAATCCCGCCAAAGCGGTCAAAACCTGCATGCCCTTCCGGGTCAATACCTGTGTACCGCCCGATTGGCCCTGCCTTACTTTCTGGCACAGCGCCACACAGTGCACAACACAGGAAACGCATTCCATCACGCATTTGGCTTCTATACTCTAGCCTATTCTTATTCCTGCTATATCCTATACTGAGCTTCTTAATCTCCCCCTTCAGTCTCTCCCACCACCTCCCTATGTCCTCCTCATACATGACCTCACCCTTTCTCAATCGTATACATCCTCTCACACGCTCCTTATACTTTTCATCCTTCAACATCATTCCATTCATACACCAGACTCCTCCCCCTCTACTCTCACGTCCCCGCCCCAAGCTAAAACCCAACACCATGTGATCGCTCAGTGCATTCATTTTGTACTCAATTTTCCCTATTTCCCCTTCTATGCTCCTCGTGCGCAGTACAAAGTCTATCCTGCTCTGCCTCAACCCACCTTGCACCACCTGTGCCCTCGAAAACTCCCTCCCCTTCGGGTTCCTCTCCCTCCACACATCAACCAGATCATTCACTCTCATCACTTCATTCAGCACGCCTCTCGTGGAATCACTCCTGAAGTCCACACTCGCACACGCATCCAGTCTCCCCCTCCACACATTAAAATCACCCACAATCATACAATTCTCTCCACACATCCCTCCCAGTCTCTCAAAAAAGCCTCTCCTCACTTTCTCCTCATTCGGCGCGTACACATTCACCAGCTTGTACTCCCTGCCCATGTACTCAAAGGTGATCCCGATCGCTCTCCCGTCACCGTCATCCACGCATTTGTTCACCCTCTCAATAACCCCCCTCTTTACCAAAATCGCTACCCCTCACCCCCCCAGTTGTTTACAAACATTTCTCCCATCCATTCCCTTTCAGCCTCCCTCGCGCACTCCCCATCCCAGTGAGTTTCTTGTAAACAGATGATGTCACTTGCGCACATGCTTATGGCTCGGTACCGCCTCTCCCTCCCTCTCAGCCCATTCCCGTTGAAAGAAGATATTGTTAATGTAACTGGATGATTGGGGTTAATTGGGCAGGCAGGTGTGGGAGGGAGCACCTGTGGCCCATTTACCACTGATTGGGGAGGGGGGGGGCGTATATAGGTGCTTCCCCTCCCTCGTTCCAGCGTCCTCCTTTACGTTTTCCCCGTCTCGAAGGCAGGCCGGTCGTAGGCTGTCACTGCTTGTCTCTCCTTTTCCTCTGTTAGTTTTGTTCGTAAATTGTTTTAAGGATGTTTTTAGAGTGTTAATAAATGTTTTGAATTGTTGAATGCCGTGCTGGTCATCACCGTGAGCGGACCTGTGGGTGGGGAAACCCGCTAAAACGAGCTGGGAACCAAAGGAACAAATTAAATAGATCTTCCGGTTGAACGTCCTGAAGTGGCGTTGTCGGCTTTGGCAGCAATCGTTTGGCCCCGTATGCCCAACGCTACATTAACATCACGTGAAAACAAAATAAAAAACTAAACCTCACGGTGCCGGTTTGAGCTTGCATCGAGCCTTATTCCTTCCCCTGCTGCCCAGCGGTCTCTTCCTGCTCGTCCTGACGTCCTCCGTGTCGTCTTCCCCGCTGTCCGTTATGTCTGAACACTCAGCGCGGCCGTCCTTCTCCTTGTCCCGTGGGGTAGACCTCGTACTCATCAGTGTCCTTTTTTCCTCTCCTCCAACCCTCGCGCCGCTGCTCCGCTTCTCCGTCTCCAGCGCGCCATCGCGCTCTCACCCGCACCGCCGTCTCCCTCTCTCCGCTTTGCCACCTCTCCTCCTCTCCTCTCCTCTGCTCCTCCGTCCTCTCTCGCCAGTCCTTCACTCCCGCCCCTCCTCCGTCGTCTCCTCTCTCCTCTCCGCTCACTTCCCCGTCCTCCTCCATCTGCTCAACTCCTCCTTCGTCAGCTACCTCTGCCGCTTGCTCCTCTCTGCTGTCCTGCTCCGCGCCTTCTCCTTCTCCCTCTCTCTCTCGCCGCCCCCTCTCCTCGCCACAGTCCCGTGCGTAATGGCCGGTCCGGCCGCACCGAAAGCACTTAAACTCAGGGCAGTCCCTGAAGATGTGCCCCGGCTTGATGCAGAGTCTGCACACCCGTGCCTGTCGGTCGTGAATCACCCTAAAGTGCTCTGTGCCTCCCAGCGTGTTGAATTTTGTTGAATACGGCAGCGATCTCACTTCCTCGGTGAACTTTACGCGGAGGAAGCGCGTGCCGTCCGCCACCTCCGTTCCCGGCCACATCCTCCGCTTGATCGCGGACACCGGCTTCACCCCCCACTCCGTCAGCTTGTCCCGTATCTGCTGGTCCGTGACGTACACCGGTAGGTTTAGAAAGGACACCACCATCACGCTGCTGTTAATCTCCTGCCCCGTCACCGTCACGCTGCCGCACATGAGCCCGTCCAATACAGAGTTCTTCCCCTCCGCCGTCGCCATCGTGAGCTCAAACTTTCCGGGCCATCTCTGCCGACACCCCTCAACCACCCCGCACTCACTCCTCACCGCCTTCAACAAATCCATCACCGTGACACCCTCCTCTCCCTCCACGATTGCGAGCACCGTCAGATCTTTGTGATAGCGCTCCTCGCCAGATGTTTGTCCGTTACGCATGCCTTCGTCTGCGTCATTCCGTTTATCCCCCATGCTGACAGTCCGAGTTGAATCCGCCCCTAACACCAACAGGTGCCAGGGGGGGCCGAAAACAACACAAATATAAGTTGTTTCTCAAATAAAACAATTTTGGTATTAGGAAGTTAAACTTCCAGCGCCCCGTCACTCCTGTCAGTCTGCTTGCTCGCACACACACACGCCCCCTTCGCTGCGCACGCGCACTCGGTCCCGTTCAGAGTGGACCCTCTCCAAAAGGATTCAAAGTCGCAGAAAGGAATCGAACCCAGAACCTTCCTGCTGTTAAGCAACAGCACTGACCGCTACGCCACTAACACTGGACAAATACCTGAGGAGTCGTCCCAGGAGCTTAGCGCACTTGCTGAGCTTCTCTTCCTGCTTAGCAATGCTAGCCCCGCCTTCACTGCGATCCAGCCAATAGAACGCGGAGATACTGTCAATGAGGAGGAGTGCTAGAGTGGGCTTCGATGAGAAGGTGGTCTCCAGGAAGTGGAGGGTGAGGAGGAGCTGGGAGGAGGAGGAGCAGTGGACGACCAGGAGGCGGGACAGACTTGAACGTAGCACCATCTCATCTGAGCTGACTGAGGGAGAGCCGGTCGAGCGAGCTACACAGAGAGGGAGAGAGAGAGAGAGAGAGAGCTGAGATCCTCGTATGCAAGCAGCGCCCTCTAGAGGCTGCAGAGCTCACCTGCAGCCAAACATCCATTCATTATCAACAGATGATCAATCATGCGAGGTCACGTGACGTCCTTCATCCTCGGGGAACAGACGCGCCTCCAGACGAGCAAACAGCTGCAGACACACAGCCGATCAGCGGTCACACCCCAGCACGCGCGCGCACGCACGCACGCGCTCACGCGCACGCACGCACGGCACGAGCACACGCCTTTCTTTTTAAACTACTTTTAAACGTTGGGGATGCTGCTGCTAAAGTCAGTCCGTGAAGGCCGGCTCTGGTCTGCTGATGATGACGATGATGAAGATGATAGGGTGGGTTATTTAGACTTGCAGTCATCGATAATAATAAAACACTTTAATATCTGCTGTATTGATCATTGCAAGTAACTGATCAAGCCAAAGTACGTGAAGAAATACGTTTAAAGCTATAAAGCTAGCATGTTTCTCAGCACCGTCAAGCGATGACGTAACTAAAAAGCGGTTTATCTCCGGTTCGACGAGACTGCAGCGGTGAACACACCGGTACTCTGATTACTTCCGGGGGGTAAAGTAACGTGTAACGGTCTGACCTGAACGCCACTCTGTCATTCCACTCGAGCTTCGCCTTCAAACCTCGAAGCGAAGCCGCGTCAGTCCACTTCCGGGTTCTTCCGTTTTTACCGCCGAAGCAGAGGAGCAGCATGATTGGATGACACGTTTCATCCGAGGCCTCTTCAGCTCTGATTGGCTGTTGGGGTTCCGTCCCGCCTTAACGGGCGTTACCGTAATGACTGCGACGCGCGCGGCCACATTCTTTAAACTACTGTATTGGGACGCTGCGATGAAATATAAACGTTATCCTACGACTTATTAAAACACGAAACATATTAAAGGTGAGAACATTTATTTTACGGAGGAAAACAAGTAATTAAAAAGTACAAAAAAAGTACAAAAAAAGCTTCACGTAGTAAAAATATCTGTAAACGAACTCGCCCACGTTGATGACGTCAGAGGCAGGCTGGTCAGTTTATTTCTGTTGAACAATAAATACACATTTCTTCCTGACACTAAATCAACCATCGAGTACCAAGGGGCTTCTGTCACAGATTGAAAATACGATAGAAAATATATAAATACATGAAAATAACCATTTTGTGTTTGCAGTGTTTGGGTTCTGAGCTGCAGACAGCAGCTTCACTCGTCTTAAACTGATAAGAAACAAATACTATCAGTGCAAAATGATCATCTGTTCAATAAATCCTCCTCTCGAGGATCGTCATGAGCAACTACAGCTCCCACAATGCTTTGAGGGATGTAAACAATGTAGAATGGTTCCATGTACTCATTAAATACTGCCATTTGAAATACAACCTCAGAGGAATGTGAACAGACCCAAAGAGGACAAACAGAACCTTTGACCCATTCATAAATAATCAACCAATCACAGGCGCTGTAGTCGGACGCAGCAGGGACAGACGGCCCGTCTGCCTCGCAGCGGTATCGTCTGAGGCTCCACCCCCAGCTTGGCTCTTCTTCTGTGGTTTTCTGCCCTGTTGAAATTCCCTGACTCTCTCCTGATTGGTTGTTAATGAGCCATGTGACAGCTCTGACTCCAGAAGGTATCTGATTGGTGGACCCACCTTCTTCCTCCTCGGCCTCTGAGGCCCTGTCACCTCCTCCTTCACCTGCGTCTGAGGAGTGGTCACATGGGCGCTCGGTGGCCAATCGCAGAAAAGCAAAGGAAGATGGGGGGACTCAGAAGCTGAGGTGGAAGCACCAGGAGGAGGAGGAGGAGGAGCAGGGCGATGTCACGGCTGGAGCTGTCAGTGAGGAGGAGGTGCACCTGCTGTGTGACACTGGATTTTAATCAGCTGCGTCAGCATCACTTGCAGGTCTCTGTAACCATAGAAACGGGGTCAGATGCCGAGCTGAATGGGAACGTCGTTAGCTGCTGCGTTAACCGGATGCTAAAATTAAAATCCAATTATTAGTTTGCAGCTTTTTACGAAACAAAGTTACACAAATTCACATCCAGGTCAAAACCATCAACAGGAAACGGTTTGGTGTGGCTTCCTGAGGGACAATAAACCGACCAATCACAACAGCTTCAGACGTAAACACTGGCGACGCTCGTCCCGTCTGTGTCGGCAGGATTTATGAGCTACACTCACCTCAAGAGCAACAGAACCGGAAGACTGATGAGGGGAGGAGGGAGGGAGAGAGGAAGGGGTAGCAGAGAGAGAGAGGGAGAGGTAGCAGAGAGACAGAGGGAGAGAGAGGGTGAGGTAGCAGAGAGAGAGAGGTAGCAGAGAGGGAGAGAGGTAACAGAGAGAGAGAGGTAGCAGAGAGAGAGAGAGGTAACAGAGAGAGGGAGAGGTAGCAGAGAGAGGGAGAGGTAACAGAGAGAGAGAGGTAGCAGAGAGAGAGAGAGGTAACAGAGAGAGAGAGGTAGCAGAGAGAGGGAGAGGTAGCAGAGAGAGAGAGAGGTAGCAGAGAGAGGGAGAGGTAACAGAGAGAGAGAGGTAGCAGAGAGAGAGAGAGGTAACAGAGAGAGAGAGAGGAAGGGAGAGGGTGAGGTAGCAGAGAGAGAGAGAGGTAGCAGAGAGAGGGAGAGGTAGGAGAGAGAGAGAGGTAGCAGAGAGAGAAAGGTAGCAGAGAGAGAGAGAGGTAGCAGAGAGAGGGAGAGGTAGGAGAGAGAGAGAGGTAGCAGAGAGAGAGAGGTAGCAGAGAGAGAGAGAGGTAGCAGAGAGAGAGAGAGGTAGCGGAGAGAGGGAGAGGTAGGAGAGAGAGAGAGGTAGCAGAGAGAGAGAGGTAGCAGAGAGAGAGAGAGGTAGCAGAGAGAGGGAGAGGTAGGAGAGAGAGAGAGGTAGCAGAGAGAGAGAGGTAGCAGAGAGAGAGAGAGGTAGCAGAGAGAGAGAGAGGTAGCAGAGAGAGGGAGAGGTAGGAGAGAGAGAGAGGTAGCAGAGAGAGAAAGGTAGCAGAGAGAGAGAGGTAGCAGAGAGAGGGAGAGGTAGGAGAGAGAGAGAGGTAGCAGAGAGAGAGAGGTAGCAGAGAGAGAGAGAGGTAGCAGAGAGAGAGAGAGGTAGCGGAGAGAGGGAGAGGTAGGAGAGAGAGAGAGGTAGCAGAGAGAGAGAGGTAGCAGAGAGAGAGAGAGGTAGCAGAGAGAGGGAGAGGTAGGAGAGAGAGAGAGGTAGCAGAGAGAGAGAGGTAGCAGAGAGAGAGAGAGAGGTAGCAGAGAGAGGGAGAGGTAGATCCCTGCTTGGTGGATCCGAGCAGCAGAAGGTAAACTTCTCTTTCATCTGTTCTGTTCTTCATTTAAAGTCGTTTCCATGACGATCATCGAGGTTCGTCCTTCAGGTTCGCTGCAGGCGAGACGATCACCTTGACTGCCCTGAGGGCGGAGGAGGAGGAGTCCGTTTGGGTCTGGACCAGGGGTGGGCAAACTTTTTGACATGCGGGCCACATTGGGTTTGAAATTTTGACAGAGGGGCCGGGCCAGGAGCTTTTGGATGAGTGTTTGGCCCAGATATACTAAAGCGCTGCGTGTAGTGTGCAAACCTCATAGCACAGTACACACACAGATAAATGTACAACCCGCTTTACTAACAGTGTGTACGAAGGACTGCGTCTTTCAAATGTGCAAAATAGCCCTAATCCAGGTAGTACGTTTGTCTCAATGAATATGCAAGATGCAGCATTTACACATATTTTGGCACAACAGTGTGAGGAGAAATGTAAATAGATTAAAATAGAACAACAGTGTGAGGAGAAATGTAAATAGATTAAAATAGAACAACAGTGTGAGGAGAAATGTAAATAGATTAAAATAGCACAACGGTGTGAGGAGAAATGTAAATAGATTAAAATAGCAATGACACTGATCTGTCAAACCTGGTGGTTGCATCTGTTTTTAATAAATTTCACTTGAAGGCGTAAAGTTAAATAAACCAACATTTATTGAAAAAAGATGATCACTTTCAACATTCAAAACATATCAAAACACAAAATACTAAATCTCAATCATTCCTGCTGCACTCATTGTTGTTCCACTGCTGTGCATAAATGTGCACTTCATTAAAAGACGCACGTTCAAACTTTCCAGATGCATTTTCTTTCACAACAGAACATACAAACTCACCAATTTCAGTGGGAACAGTGTTATTGGTCTCCCTTTTTTGCCAGTGCATCAAAGTCTGGAGTTATTTTTGCTGTTCTATTCTCAGGATAGATCTGAGATGTTGGTCCGTTAACTTGGATCTGTGACGGGCTTTATTGATCATGACGCTGAACGTCTGCTCACACACGGAGGTCGAGCCAAACAACACCAGCACCTTCTGTGCCGTCCTCCGGAGGTTTGGAAACGTGGCTTCGTTAAGTGAGGCATAAAAGTCATTCATGTTAAGAGACTTGAACTTATCCTTTGAGGCGGAGTCGGACTGAAGATCGATCAGTTCCAGCTGCAGCTCATGCGGTGCGGTTTCAGGGTCTTGTGACGGGACGGGACACCAGCAATGGGGGAAACAAAACTAAAAGCAGAGCAATACGCTACAAGCCACCGATGGTCAGTTATGATTTTGAATTTTTTGGCCATTGGACAAGTTCGGCGGGCCGTATTGAAAAGCATAACAGGCCATGGTTTGCCCATGTCTGGTCTGGACGGTGGTCCTGTTAGCGGCCGCGGGCCACCTGGTGGCAGGACGCTGAACTTCTTCTAATAACGCTAACAAGGGTCCGATCGGCCCGGCCGCGGCGCCACGCCTCGTTGGTCCTGCAGGTTTCACCCTGAAACGGGAGGACGAGCAGAAAGTTTCGCGAGAAGCTCCGTCCGTTGCCACGGCAACGAGTATGTGTGAAACACAAAGTGATGATGAGTGGGAGGTTAAACCCTCAGGATTGCCTCACAGGACGGAGGCTTCGTATCCTCATTATCAGGAAGCATCATGAGGTCGTCCAGTCCTGGTTCTGAACCGGTTCTGGTTCCGTATAAATGATTGATTTCCTTCAACTCAGGCGTCTGATTGGCTTCCATCCCAATGACGACATGAAATCTTCATCCTCTCCGAGTCACTGCCATCGTCTTCCTCTTCTGGGAGTCAGATTGAAAACGATGTCGTCTCTGAAGCATCTCTAAAGAAGCGATTCGGGCCGACCAATCGGAGGGCTGTAATGTGTCACATGGCCTTTAGGACCTGCTGTACCTGCTTTTACCTGCAGTGGAGGCGGTGCTAAAGGAAACCTGCGACTTTTAACGGAGAGGAAAACCGTTTCCAATCAGAGGCTTTGGCAACGGCGCCCAGATCCCGCTGGGATCAATAAAGTGTTCTGATACGGATATCATCATAGTTACTATCGTTCATAGTTACTATCGTTCATAGTTACTATCGTTCATAGTTACTATTGTTCAAAGTTACTATCGTTCATAGTTACTATCGTTCATAGTTACTATCGTTCATAGTTACTATCGTTCATAGTTACTATAGTTCCTAGTTACTATCGTTCCTAGTTACTATCGTTCCTAGTTACTATCGTTCATAGTTACTATTGTACATAGTTACTATAGTTCATAGTTACTATCGTTCATAGTTACTATAGTTCATAGTTACTATAGTTCATAGTTACTATAGTTCATAGTTACTATCGTTCATAGTTACTATAGTTCATAGTTACTATAGTTAATAGTTATGGTCCTATCATTCATAGTTACTATCGTTCATAGTTAAAATAGTTCATAGTTACTATCGTTCATAGTTACTATCGTTCATAGTTAAAATAGTTCATAGTTACTATCGTTCATAGTTACTATTGTTCATAGTTACTATCGTTCATAGTTACTATTGTTCATAGTTACTATCGTTCATAGTTACTATAGTTCATAGTTACTATAGTTCATAGTTACTATCGTTCATAGTTACTATCGTTCATAGTTACTATAGTTCATAGTTACTATCGTTCATAGTTACTATCGTACATAATTACTATCGTTCATAGTTACTATAGTTCATAGTTACTATTGTTCATAGTTACTATCGTTCATAGTTACTATTGTTCATAGTTACTATAGTTCATAGTTGCTATCGATCATAGTTAATATAGTTCATAGTTACTATCGTTCATAGTTACTATCGTTCATAGTTACTATCGTACATAATTACTATCGTTCATAGTTACTATAGTTCATAGTTACTATAGTTCATAGTTACGGTAATATCGTTCATAGTTACTATCGTTCATAGTTACTATAGTTCATAGTTACTATTGTTTCTGTTTTTCTTTTCTTTATACAGCAGCATTGTAGAGTTTGCACTGCTGTTTTAATACGCAGCAAGCAGGAGTTGGTCCTAATCTGAGTCATCAAACACATGCTGGCCAAAGGTTGGGAGAGGGATGTTCAAAATCGAGGGTGGGATGCCAAGAAGTGGGCATGGAAGGTCAACAACAATGGAAGGTGCAAAGTTGATAGTTGGGGGTGTCAGATTGGAAGCTGAATTTGCAAGACCACTTCTTGAGGGTTTGGTCTCTTCAGGGCTGTCCTCACACACTCTCTTCTGCCTCGGCTGATGTTCGTCTTCAGTTTCGTCTTCCCTGTTGCGCTTCGTGCCTCTTTTCTGAGGAAGTTCTTCCAGGAGTCCGACAGCTTTGGGCTCCTGAGGGGAGTCGCCAGAAACAGCAGCAACAAGCTGGTCAAGAAAGCCATCAGTATTGTAAAGGAATGCGAAAGCTTGTGACTTGTTAGGGAAGAGATCAAGAAGTTCCTGCGGGAAGACTTCAAGAAGATCCGGAGGGAAGAGGTTATCATCTTCAGCCTCTTCTTCATCGACCATGGATTCAGGGCTGTCCTCACACACTCTCTTCTGCCTCGGCTCACATTCGTCTTCGGTTTCGTCTTCCCTGCTGCGCTTCGTGCCTCTTTTCTGAGGAAGATCTTCCAGGAGTGTAACAGCTTGGGGATCCTGAGGGGATTCATCTGGACCATCAGCAGCAAACTTGTCATGGTGAGGTTGCTGCTCAACAATTGAGGGTCCGAAGTTGATATTTAGGGGTGCCAGATTGGAAGCTGAATTTGCAAGACCACTTGTTGAGGGTTTGTTCTCTTCAGGGCTGTCCTCACACACTCTCTTCTGCCTCGGCTCACATTCGTCTTCGGTTTCGTCTTCCCTGCTGCGCTTCGTGCCTCTTTTCTGAGGAAGATCTTCCAGGAGTGTAACAGCTTGGGGATCCTGAGGGGATTCATCTGGACCATCAGCAGCAAACTTGTCATGGTGAGGCTGCTGCTCAACAATTGAGGGTCCGAAGTTGATATTTAGGGGTGCCAGATTGGAAGCTGAATTTGCAAGACCACTTGTTGAGGGTTTGGTCTCTTCAGGGCTGTCCTCACACACTCTCTTCTGCCTCGGCTGACGTTCGTCTTCAGTTTCGTCTTCCCTGCTGCGCTTCGTGCCTCTTTTCTGAGGAAGATCTTCCAGGAGTCCGACAGCTTTGGGCTCCTGAGGGGAGTCGCCAGAAACAGCAGCAACAAGCTGGTCAAGAAAGCCATCAGTATTGTAAAGGAATGTGAAAGCTTGTGACTCGTTAGGGAAGAGATCAAGAAGTTCCTGCGGGAAGACTTCAAGAAGATCCGGAGGGAAGAGGTTATCATCTTCAGCCTCTTCTTCATTGATCATGGATTCAAATCCTTCCTCTGTGCTTTCAAAAGGATTGTCAAAAACTTCTATGTCTGCATCATAACTTCCCTCATCAATGTAGAAAAGCTCATCTAATTGTGGAGGATCTTGAACAGGAAGCATAGGGAGCATGCCTGGAGGGACAAAAAAAAAAGCAGATGTATTTATTAACAAAAAAATAGGAAATATTTAGGATTAACTAAGCATCAATATGAATGTGCATCGTGAAAATGTGCATATAATGTGCATATCACTAAGCAACTGACACAAAAGTCATCTTCTATATAGTTCCTCTGCCCCTGTATTTTGGTGGATATTATTGGATGCGACCTTCGTGTGTAACTTGAATGATACCCGTTATTTACTTAATACTTCTCACCGTATTGAGAGAAATGTCATTGTAAAGATAAAATGGGAGGCTAGTGTTCAAACACAAAACCGACATATCCTACTGCTTCAGTGGTTGCACGGAAATTCCCTACACTAATCAAGAGAAGTCGTTGCCATTTCCTCTCGAACGCACTCGCCAAGGATGTACCCTAACGCCGTTGTTATTTGCACTTGCCCTGGAGCCATTAGCAATTAGCGTAGCAGAAAACCAATTCAATCAGACCTATCTCTATTGGAATACACCATAAGATATCACTCTATGCGTTGCAATTTTTGTGTGTGACCCTGAGCATTCTGTCCCACATTTACTGGAAAGTAGTCAACTCTTTCGGGGCTGTATCCGGATATACTATAAACTGGCAGAAGAGTGAACTCGTAGCATTTGGAGCTGATGTGGATCCTGTTTTTATAGATTCCACTCAATTGAAAATGTCAAACACTGCTAAATATTTAGGAATAAAAATCACAAAAAATTCTAAATTGCTTTTTCAAGATAATTTAAAGGAAAGACGAGATGCTTTGGGGAAAAAAAGTCGATAAATGGAGAATTAGTTAGTGTTGATTTTACAGACGTAATGAGAAATGAACAGAAGGCCTTTTAATTTCAGAATAAAAATGTCTCACCTTCTTGAACATTGACAAAATGCTGTTCGTCTATTGGCTGCAGCCATTCCTCGTCTTCGCATGGTATGTTGGGGCTCATTTTACTTGCTGATAAAGAAGGATCCCAAACCAAAAGCAACAGCTCTCTGTGCTCAGCGGTGTTGTAAATATACCCTTGAACGAGCACCATCAAAACTTTTTACTTTGATCACTATTTAACACCACAAATGCTTTGAACTCTCCCCACAGCTTTGAAATGTGAAAAAGAAGTTGTGATTGGTGGATTGTTGTTATGACAAATTTATTAGCACCCATTTCCAAATTACAAGGGATTATTCAATTTTTCTGCTTCTTCCTCTTTACTCCTCCTTTCTTCTCGGTTTCACCAAAGGATTTCACCGCATTCAGATCAGTATTCTGTTGTTGGACTTCTGTGCTAGTCACAGATTATCCATAACTTTCAATGGTTGTGAAAACAGTACAATGTTACAATTCAACAACCTATTAAACTTTCTTACGCATTCTTTTGAAACATCAATATTTGATGCCGTTCAGCTTAATGGAGCGTCTTGATGTGACAGTTATGAGGACATGAAGTCCTTCCTTACATCACAGATGCTTTTGGACTTTGTGCTGGCGACATTCTTGATGGTGCTTTTCCTCCTGAGGCCAAAGGACACTTGAAATGCAGACTTATCAGGCCAGAGGACACTTGTACCGTCAGCCCTCGGTACACTTCGGAGGGAATGTGCACCAGTCTGTCATGGCTCAGACATGTCATGGAATGCAATCTAATACATTTGTTCCAGTGTTTGATGACAGTGGATCGTTCTTGAAGCCACGGGCCCGTGCACCCACCATGTATCAGTTAACCCAATGTGATGCTTTATATGTGATTAATCTATGTGTGTCTATTACAAAGTATGTAGCGATAAAGAAACTAAGCGTGTTCAAGCAACCTGTGTATTGTGAGCGTGCTGCATAACTCAAATATCTAACAGTCCCCCTGCTCAGGTGGCCCGAACAGGTCACCTCACTAATGTAGGGAATTTCCGTATTTAGATGGGATTCCACAAAGTAATTACATGCCGACACCACTAGGAACGCACTACACTTTTGTTATTGTAATGACTGATTTCAATTGAACGCATCACAACAGTGATGTCACACAACACAGATAAACATGGGATTAGATTGGCTGGGGCGGGACCCCCACCTGGAGGGGGCCAGACTCATGGACATTGAAAGATGCGGACGCAGAGGGCGGCCCTTTGTTCGGACCTGAGACTCACACACGGAGCAGGATTGAATCTCAGCGCTGATACCTGAACCAACTTGTATTGATCTGCATATTATATAAATATCTTAATCATGACCCAAATCCTCTTTATTGACCACGCACCCACACGGAGAAGAAGAACCGGGGAGGGTTAAGGTAAACTCTAACACTAACCTATATGTGACGGCAAGATCCGTGGTGCCCTCCCCCCCAAGGGCGTTAGCGCGGACCCCAAACCAGGGCAGTGGAGAGTGTGCAGACAAAATGGAAATCAACAGTGACTTGTTCATAGCGTAAAGGTGGGAGCTAATCCCCCCTACGGGCCTCAAAGGGGACCATGGGAAGCTTGCATAGCAAGGAGCTGTGGTAACTAATACAGACCACCAACAATAATACCGCCACAATCCGTCACATCAGCAAAGAGCACACAGTTATCAACAACACCCCCCCCCCCCAAGCAAACAGCATTATCATGTATTAGCATTAACACCAAAAAGCGTGAAATGTAGACCCCAGCCCTAGGTGTGAGGTAGGGTGACCAGATCATCACCAGACAAATGTGGGACAGCGGGTCTGTATCAGTGGGACAAAGGAGGGACACTTCCTAGATGCCAAACAATGATATTATATCCAGACATGTGATATATTTTGTGTAATTAAGTGTCCCTCAGTATAAATTAAGTTTTGCATTTAAAGAACAACGCATTTGACTTTTTCCGAAGTCCATCCATCCATCTTCTTCCGCTTATCCGGGGCCGGGTCGCGGGAGCAGCAGCCTAAGCAGGGAAATCCAGACTTCCCTCTCCCCGGCCACTTCCTCTAGCTCTTCCGGGGGGATCCCAAGGCGTTCCCAGGCCAGCCAAGAGACATAGTCTCTCCAGCGTGTCCTGGGTCTTACCCGTGGTCTCCTTCCGGTGGGACGTGCCCTGAACACCTCACCAGGGAGGCGTTCAGGAGGCATCCTAAATAGGTGTCCGAGCCACCTCATCTGGCCCCTCTCAACGCGGAGAAGCAGCGGCTCTACTCCGAGCTCCTCCCGGATGACTGAGCTTCTCACCCTTCTCTAAGGGAGAGCCCAGCCACCCTACGGAGGAAGCTCATTTCAGCCACATGTACCCGAGATCTTGTTCTTTCGGTCACTACCCAAAGCTCGTGACCATCGGTGAGGGTAGGAACGGAGATTGACCGGTAAATTGAGAGCTTCGCCTTTCAACTTAGCTCTCTCTTCACCATGACAGATCTGTGCAGGGTCCGCATCACTGCAGACGCTGCACCGATCCGTCTGTCAATCTCTCGCTCCATTCTTCCCTCACTCGTGAACAAGACCCCGAGGTACTTGAACTCCTCCACTCAGGGCAGGATCTCTTCCCCGACCTGGAGGGTGCACTCCACCCTTTTCCGGCTGAGAACCATGGCCTCGGATTTGGAGGTGCTGATTCTCATCCCGGCCGCTTCGCATGCGGCTGCGAACCAATCCAGTGAGAGCTGGAGGGCACGGCCTGATGAAGCCAACAGGATCACATCGTCTGCAAAAAGCAGCGATCCAATCCTGAGGTCACCAAACCGAACCCCCTCAACGCCCTGGCTGCACCTAGAAATTCTGTCCATAAAAGTTACGAACAGAATCGGTGACAAAGGGCAGCCCTGGCGGAGTCCAACCCGCACTGGAAATAGGTCCGACTTATTGCCAGCAATGCGGACCAAGCTCTGGCACCGGTCATATAGGGAGCGGACACCCCGTATGAGGGGGTCCGACACCCCATACTCCTGAAGCACGCCCCACAGGACTCCCCGAGGGACACGGTCAAATGCCTTCTCCAAATCCACAAAACACATGTGGACTGGTTGGGCAAACTCCCATGCACCCTCAAGGACCCTGCCGAGGGTGTAGAGCTGGTTCACAGTTCCACGGCCAGGATGAAAACCACATTGCTCCTCCTGAATCCAAGGTTCGACTATCCGGCGGACCCTCCTCTCCAGTACCCCTGAATAGACCTTACCGGGGAGGCTGAGGAGTGTGATCCCTCTGTAGTTGGAACACACCCTCCGGTCCCCCTTTTTATAAAGAGGGACCACCACCCCGGCCTGCCAATCCAGAGGCACTGCCCCCGATGTCCATGCAATGTTGCAGAGTCGTGTCAACCATGACAGCGCTACAACATCCAGAGCCTTAAGGGACTCCGGGCGGATCTCATCCACCCCTGGGGCCTTGCCACCGAGGAGCTTTTTAACTACCTCGGCAACCTCGGCCCCAGAGATAGAGGAGCTCACCCCCAAGTCCCCAGGCCCTGCTTCCTCACTGGAAGGCATGTCGGTGGGATTGAGGAGGTCTTCGAAGTAGTCCCTCCACCAATCTACGACGTCTCGAGTCAAGGTCAGCAGCGCACCATCCCCACCATACACAATGTTGACCGTGCACTGCTTCCCCCCTCCTGAGACGCCGGATGGTGGTCCAGAACCTCTTCGAAGCCGTCCGGAAGTCATTTTCCATGGCCTCACCGAACTCCTTCCATGCCCAGGTTTTTGCCTCAGCAACCGCGGAAGCTGCGCCCCGCTTGGTCGGTTGGTACCTGTCAGCTGCCTCCGGAGTCCCACAGGCCAAAAGGGCCTGATAGGACTCCTTCTTCAGCTTGACGGCATCCCTCACCACCGGTGTCCACCAAGAGGTCTTGGGATTGCCGCCACGACAGGCACCGACCACCTTACGGCCACAGCACCGATCGGCCGCTTCAACAATGGAGGCACGAAACATAGTCCACTCGGACTCAAAGTCCCCTGCCTCCCCCGGTACATGGTCGAAGCTCTCCTGGAGGTGGGAGTTAAAACTCCTTCTGACAGGAGATTCTGCCAGACGTTCCCAACAGACCCTCACAATAGGTTTGGGCCTGCCAGGTCTGTCCGGCATCCTCCCCCACCATCGGAGTTGGCTTACCACCAGGTGATGGTCGGTTGACAGCTCCGCCCCTCTCTTCACCCGATTGTCCAAGACATGCGGCCGCAAGTCCGGTGAGACAACTACAAAGTCAATCATCGAACTGCGGCCTAGAGGTCCTGGTGCCAAGTGCACATATGGACACCCTTATGCTTGAACATGGTGTTTGTTATGGACAATCTGTGACGAGCACAGAAGTCAATAACAAAACACCACTCGGATTCCGATCAGGGGGGCCATTCCTCCCAATCACACCCCTTCAGGTCTCACTGTCATTGCCAACATGGGCGTTGAAGTCCCCCAACAGAACGAGGGAATCCCCAGAAGGAGCACTCTCCAGTACCCCCTCCAAGGACTCCAAAAAGGGTGGATACTCTGAACTGCTGTTTGGACCATAGGCACAAACAACAGTCAGGATCCGTCCCCCCACCCGAAGGCGGAGGGAAGCTACCCTCTTGTTTATTGGAGTAAACTCCAACATACAGGCACTGAGCCGGAGGGCAATAAGTATTGCCACCCCTGCCCGGCGCCTCTCACCAGTGGCAACTCCAGAGTGGAAGAGAGTCCAACCCCTCTCAAGAAGAGTGGTTCCGGAGCCCTTGCTGTGTGTCGAGGTGAGGCCAACTATATCCAGTCGGAACTTCTCAACCTCGCACACCAGCTCAGGCTTCTTCCCCGCCAGAGAGGTGACGTTCCACGTCCCTAGAGCTAGTTTCTGGGGCCGAGGGTCGGACCGCCAAGGTCCCTGCCGCCCAGCTCACATCGCACCCGACCCCTCTGGTCCCTCCTATGGGTGGTGAGCCCACAGGAGTTTTTTTCTTTTTTTTTTTCTTTTTTTTCCGAAGTCTTTTATTTATAAAACCTCTTGAAAAAACATGTAAATAAATATTCCACAAAGAATGGGGCTATCAGTTGTTTTTATTGTTTGTAATCTTGTGTTGTTTTAACAGGTACAATTATATATAAAACTAATGTAAACAGTAGGTCTCCCATCCCCAGTCAGAACCGCTGCTGCAGGATGATTTCAGAACGGGCTGAGAATCCCCTTGAGTTGCTTCTACCAGGAATAAACCTGTTCCCGGTCACCGGTTTAGGAGCAGCTACGTTCTTTAGCGGATTGTTCCATATTTTAGTGGATTGATCCATGTTTTAGGGCAGTGGTCCCCAACCACCGGGCCGCGGCCCGGTACCGGTCCCTGAGGCATTTGTTACCGGGCCGCACAGAAAGAATAAATAATGTATACAATTTCCGTTGTATCGATTATTAAAATTAAAATTTTGAAAAACGACCAGATTTTTGCCAACATAACATTTACCTGTGAATTTTCATGCTTTACGAGATACATTACTCAAAACAGACGTGAACTAGCGAAAATTAAATTCAAAAACAAAGGTCTTTGGAGAGCTTCTTTGCAAAAGGGAAAGTCCAATTGACACCAAATTCCTGAGTGGAACTTGACAGCACTCTGGCTGGGCTGAGTCAGCAGCCTGATAATGATTCCCTGAATCATTCAGACGACATATAAACCTGTATGACGAGTGTCTCAGCTGAGCATTAAGGGTGTTAACCCCTACCCCACAGAACATCTCACTGGCACTGGACCATCTGGGCTTCCTGAGAAGTATCCGCATGCAGTCATTGTACGCAACCTTTAATTAACTTCTGTAGGCTGGCCTATTTGTACCTGACCCACAAGGGGGCAGTATAGAGCGTAGTACAGGGGTGGGCAAACTTTTTGACGTGCGGGCCACATTGGGTTTGAAATTTTGCCCGAGGGGCCGGGCCAGGAGCATTTGGATGAGTGTTTGGCCCAGATATACTAAAGCGCTGCGTGTAGTGTGCAAACCTCATAGCACAGTAAACACACAGATAAATGTACAACCCGCTTTACTAACAGTGTGTACAAAGGACTGCGTCTTTCAAATGTGCAAAATAGCCTTTATCCAGGTAGTACGTTTGTCTCAATGAATATGCAAGATGCAGCATTTACACATATTTTGGCACAACGGTGTGAGGAGAAATGTAAATAGATTAAAATAGCAATGACATTGTGATCTGTCAAACCTGGTGATTGCATCTGTTTTTAATAAATTTTACTTGAACACGTAAATAAATCAACATTTATTGAAAAAAGATGATCACTTTCAACATTCAAAACATATCAAAACACGAAATACTAAATCTCAATCATTTCTGCTGCACTCATTGTTGTTCCACTGCTGTGCGTAAATGCGCACTTCATTAAAAGAACGGGATTTATTGATCATGACGCTGAACGTCTGCTCACACACGTAGGTCGAGCCAAACAGCAGCATATTCTGTGCCGTCCTCCGGAGGTTTGGAAACGTTGCTTCGTTAAGTGAGGCATGAAAGTCATTCAGGTTAAGAGACTTGAACTTATCCTTTGAGGCGGAGTCGGACTGAAGATCGATCAGTTCCAACTGCAGCTCCTGCGGTGCGGTTTCAGGGTCTTGTGACGGGACGGGACACCAGCTGAAGTGATGCGTCAATTTTTTTTAAATCAGAGAAGCGACGGCAGAACTCCCGTTCTTGCATTGATTGCTTGCTGGCGTAGTTTGCATGCTTTGTGGCAAAGTGACGGCTGATATTATATTCTTTAAAACCCGCAACGGCTTCTTGGCATATCAGACATGCAGCCGTAGATCGGATTTCGGTGAAAAGAAATCTTGTTGTCCGCTCTTTATTAAACACTCGGCCCTCACCGTCTACTTTGCTTTTCTTTGATCCGCTCATTTCTACAGACGGGGTCAGAGAGTAATGGGGAAAAAGAAACTAATGCAAATGTAACCGGGTGATTGGAGTTAATTGGGCAGGCAGGTGTGGGAGGGAGCACCTGTGGCCCATTCACCACTGATTGGGGGGGGGGGGGCGTATATAGGTGCTTCCCCTCCCTCGTTCCAAGTCCTCATTTTGTGTTTCCCCGTCTCGAAGGCAGGTTGGCCGTACAGACTGTCACTGCCGTGTCTCTCCTTTTCTTTTGTTAGTTTTGTTTTTAGAGTGTAAATAAATGTTTTGAATTCCTAATGCTGTGCTGGTCATCCCTGTGAGCGGACCTGCGGGTGGGGAAACCCGCTAAAGCGAGCTGGGGACCAAAAGGAAAAACTATATCTTTGGGGGCAGGTCCTAAAGTGGCGTTGTTGGCGACCGTCGATTAGCCCCGTATTCACCACGTCACACAAAGAATAAGTCGCTACACGCCACCGCGGTTGTCAGTGCGCCATCTGCTGGTGAAACACGGGTATTGCAGGGACAAAATGAAAGTTATGATTTTGAATTTTTTGGTAATTGGACAAGTTCGGCGGGCCGTATTGAAAAGCATAACGGGCCGTGGTTTGCCCATGTCTGGCGTAGTACAATCAGCCCTGAAGAGGGTGACCTTAACCTCTTCAGAGCAGAAACTACATCTCCTCCTCAGCATGTTGGCCTGCACGTGCAGCACACGCTGCTGTCTATATCATCATCATCATCATCATCATCATCACCTCGTCAGCATACATAGAATTAATAATCAGGGCGTCACCAAAAATACATCCAGTATTAATGTTGTGTAGGAATTAAAGCAGGGGTTCTCAAATAGTGGGGCGCGGACGATGCCAGGGGGGGGGGGCGCGTATAACCATCTGAGGAGCATGTTTTTCTTTTGCTGGTGTACAAGAGTGTAATTGTACATACACTACTAATATTTCAAAATGTATTTATGTAATTTGATTTAGTTGCCTGGCATTTGTATTTTATTTAATTGCCCTGTATTTTGGTTTAGTCCTCTGCCCTTTTCTTCTCTGGTTTTGGTTTAGTCCTCCGACCTTCTTTGGTTTTCTGGAGGCTCTGCTATAAAAACTCGGGCCCCGCCCCTTCCGCTTCCTCTCATGAACACCTCATGTTGAGGAAGGTAGGCTATTTTAGTATCTGTTGTTATCGTCTATTTTAAAGTTATTTTTATCTTCATTTTAGCATTTATTTGTATCCTATGTTGTGATTAACTATATATTTTACTGTTATGTTTGTCAATTTTGTGTATGTTTCATAGATTGGAGCTGGATGACTTTTGGGGCTAATTTTATTTTATCCTACTTTTATATCCTGCCAGGTATGTTTATTTTCTCATTGTGGCTCTCATGAACACCTCATGTTGAGGAAGATTGGGGCTGGATGACTTTTGGGGATAATTTTATTTTATCCTACTTTTATATCCTGCCAGAAATAAATGGGTGTCGCCCCCCCAAGATCCCACTGTGTCCCGAGTCCACTTTCTCCACCACGACAGAGCAAATAAGACACAACGCAGAAGTAAACCACACTGGTTACACCTGCACCATCCTGGGCCACCTAGAGGAAGTACAAGCGGTGTATCCAGTTCCGGTTCAAAGCCCTGTAAACATATCTGAGAAGCCTGATGGTGGCAGTGGTATTGAGGTCCAGGTAAATGAAGTTACCACCAACACCCAGTCTCAGACTAAGCCATCTCAGTGGGATCCCCCGGTTAAACTTGATCATCTCAGTCCCGACCAGCAAGTAGTGGCCCATGGTGTTAAGCTCACCCCTCACAAGTGTGATGTGTTTAAGAGGCAGGTTTGGTTCCTTGGACGGATGGTGTCAGAGCAGGGGTACACAATGGATCCCGCCGAAATAGCTCCTTTCCAGGCGCTCAAAGAGAAACCTCCAAAAACTGTAGGTGAGCTAAGCCGAGTCATGGGTTTCCTATCATACTACTGGTCGTACATTCCAAATTTCTCTAAGATTGCCATGCCGCTTTACCAGCTCCTAAAACTGCCCCTTGATCAGCCGCCACCACCGATGTGCAGAACAAAGAGTAAAAAGGTTGATGCAAAACACAAAGGGCGACCACCCCCTCGCACACCTATAGAATGGACTGAGAGTTGCCAAGGGATTCTGAACCAGCTCACAGACTGTTTAACAGAGCCACCCATCTTGGGGTATCCAGATTTCACACAGCCATTTATACTCCACTGTGATGCCTCTCAAGATGGCCTAGGAGCCGTATTGTACCAGCACCAAGCAGGCAAACTGAGAGTAATGGCCTACAGCTCACGCACACTCACACCCCCGGAAAAGAACTATCACATGCATTCTGGAAAGCTAGAATTATTAGCTTTGAAGTGGGCGATATGTGAATGCTTTCGTGACTATCTATATTATGCCTCTCATTTTATTGTTTACACAGACAATAACCCCTTAACGTACATTCTCACCACGGCAAAACTAAATGCTACAGGCCACCGCTGGGTAGGGGAACTGGCCGACTTCAATTTCACAATCAGATACAGGCCTGGAAAAAGAAATGCCGATGCAGATGGCCTATCCAGGTTGCCTCTTGATATAAACCAGTACATGGCACAGTGCATGGCTGAGGTGAAACAGGATGTCATGAAAGCAGCTGCTGACAGTGTTTGTTTGCAGAAAAGGAGCACAGGTCCAGAGAACTACATCATCAGTGAGAATGCCATCAGTCTCGTCCAAGATCCTGTGCCCCCACCAGACAAGACTCTCACGCAAGCTGAAATCAGGGCCAGCCAAGAAAAGGACTCTGTCATTGGGCCGGTCCTGCGCTGCAAAATCTGTGAGTACCAACCCAAAGGCCAAGTTTTAAGAAAAGAACCACCAGATGTAAAAATACTATTGAGACAGTGGAAGAAACTCCATTTGAATGAGGATGGTGTCCTTTACCGGCGAGTCAATGATCGAGACCAGCTCCTCCTCCCAAAAGAACATCGCAACACTGTTTTTAGAGAACTGCACAAAGAGATGGGTCACCTTGGGGCAGAAAGGACTTTGGGACTGATAAGAGACAGATTATACTGGCCAAGAATGCAAAAAGATGTGGAACATTTTGTGATGCATGCTTGTGAGTGTCTGAAAAGGAAACGCCCCAATAGAGCAAACAAAGCCCCGCTGACGTCGATTACCACAACTTACCCATTTGAACTTGTGTCAATTGACTTTTTGCATTTGGAGACGTGCAAACATGGGTATGAATATATCCTGGTGGTAATGGATCATTTTACCCGCTTTGCAGAAACATTTGCGACGAAAAACAAGTCAGCGAAGACTGTGGTGGACAAAATCTTTAATCACTTCGCGTTAAAATATGGTTTTCCAGTGAGAATCCACCACGACATGGGCCGAGAATTTGAAAACCAACTGTTTGCTCAGCTTCAGAAAGTCAGTGGTCTCCGTGGCTCCCATACAACACCGTACCATCCGCAGGGGAACGGGCAAGTGGAGCGTTTCAACAGGACCCTGCTCTCCATGTTGAGAACCCTCACGAAGAGTGAAAAAGCGGACTGGAAAGAGTCACTGGCAAAGGTCGTACATGCTTATAACTGCACTAAGAGTGAAGCTACTGGGTTCTCTCCATACTACCTGCTTTTTTGCCGCACTCCGAGACTCCCAATAGACATCCTGTTCAACCTGCCCGACCGGGAACAACAAGGCAGCTACGAAGAGTATGTACAAAAGTGGCGGACGCAGATGAGCGAAGCCTATCAGATTGCGTCAAAAGCAGCGCGGAAAGAAGCTCTAAGGGGCAAACACTACTATGATCAAAAGGCATATGGTGTCCAGCTGTATCCAGGAAACAGAGTACTCCGCAACGTCAGAGAGAGAGGAGGGCCCGGAAAAATCCGCTCATACTGCGAAGATGCTGTGTACGAGATAGTTGCCCAGAAACGTCCTGACCTGCCTGTTTATGAAATAAAACCAGAGCAAGGAGGTAAAAGCCGTACAGTACACAGAAACCTGCTCCTCCCATGTGACAACTGACCTGTTGAAAAACATACCGACAATCAGCAGACCCAACACAAGTACTAACAATGTACTAACCAGGCCCGTGCCCGCTTGGCTTCCAAGATCTGATGAGATTGGGCACTCCCAGGCAGGTATGGCCGTGAGCTGGAGTACCGTATAGAAAACAAAGTAAATATAGATTTGTCACAATTTTAAACAACTTCAGCAACAAAGGCAACTTTCTTTAACCAGACAACGACAACACATTTTTACACAATCAGTCGTCAAGCCCTGAATTCCATGATCGCATTCATCCCAGGTAGATTTTTTTTTCTTTAAATCCAAAATTCTGACCAATTTAAAAGCTCACAGCACCTGGTATTCCAAGTGAGTCTCCCGCACATGTACTAACCAGGCCCGTGCCCGCTTGGCTTCCAAGATCTGATGAGATTGGGCACCCCCAGGCAGGTACGGCCGCGAGCTGAACGGCTGTGTAGAAAACATGGTATTTATAGATTTATCACAATTTTCAACAACTTCAGCAACAAATGCAACTTTCTTTAACCAGACAACTAAAACACATTTTTATACAATCAGTCATCAAGTCCTGAATTCCATGATCGCATTCATCCCAGGTGGTTTTTTTTTTTTAAATCCAAAATTCTGACCAATTTAAAAGCTCACAGCACCTGGTATTCCAAGTGAGTCTCCTGCACATGTTCTAACCAGGCCCACACCCGCCTGGCTTCCAAGATCTGATGAGATTGGACACTCCCAGGCAGGTATGGCCGTGAGCTGGAGTACGTTATAGAAAACATAGTATATATAGATTTGTCACAATTTTAAACAACTTCAGCAACAAAGGCAACTTTCTTTAACCAGACAACTAAAACACATTTTTCTACAATCAGTCGTCAAGTCCTGAATTCCATGATCGCACTCATCCCAGGTAGATTTTTTTTTTTAAATCCAAAATTCTGACCAATTTAAAAGCTCACAGCACCTGGTATTCCAAGTGAGTCTCCTGCACATGTACCAGCCAGGCCCGCGCCTGCTTGGCTTCCAAGATCTGACGAGATTGGGCACTCCCAGGCAGGTATGGCCGTGAGCTGGGGTACGGTATAGAAAACATAGTATATATAGATTTGTCACAATTTTAAACAACTTCAGCAACAAAGGCAACTTTCTTTAACCAGACAACTAAAACACATTTTTCTACAATCAGTCGTCAAGTCCTGAATTCCATGATCGCATTCATCCCAGGTAGATTTTTTTTCTGTCAATTCAAAATTCTGACCAATTTAAAAGCTCACAGCACCTGGTATTCCAAGTGAGTCTCCTGCACATGTACTAACCAGGCCCGTGCCTGCTTGGCTTCCAAGACCTGACGAGATTGGGCACTCCCAGGCAGGTATGGCCGTGAGCTGGGGTACGGTATAGAAAACATAGTATATATAGATTTGTCACAATTTTAAACAACTTCAGCAACAAAGGCAACTTTCTTTAACCAGACAACTAAAACACATTTTTCTACAATCAGTCATCAAGTCCTGAACTCCATGATCGCATTCATCCCAGGTAGATTTTTTTTCTGTCAATTCAAAATTCTGACCAATTTAAAAGCTCACAGCACCTGGTATTCCAAGTGAGTCTCCTGCACATGTACTAACCAGGCCCGTGCCTGCTTGGCTTCCAAGATCTGACGAGATTGGGCACTCCCAGGCAGGTATGGCCGTGAGCTGGAGTACGGTATAGAAAACATAGTATATATAGATTTGTCACAATTTTAAACAACTTCAGCAACAAAGGCAACTTTCTTTTACCAGACAACTAAAACACATTTTTCTACAATCAGTCGTCAAGTCCTGAATTCCATGATCGCATTCATCCCAGGTAGATTTTCTTTCTGTCAATTCAAAATTCTGACCAATTTAAAAGCTCACAGCACCTGGTATCCCAAGTGAGCCTCCTGCACATGTACTAACCAGGCCCGTGCCTGCTAGGCTTCCAAGATCTGATGAGATTGGGCACTCCCAGGCAGGTATGGCCGTGAGCTAGAGCACGGCATAGAAAACATAGTATATATAGATTTGTCACAATTTTAAACAACTTCAGCAACAAAGGCAACTTTCTTTAACCAGACAACGACAACACATTTTTCTACAATCAGTCGTCAAGTCCTGAATTCCATGATCGCATTCATCCCAGGTAGATTTTTGACCAATTTAAAAGCTCACAGCACCTGGCATTCCAAGTGAGTCTCCCGCACATGTACTAACCAGGCCCGTGCCTGCTTGGCTTCCAAGATCTGACGAGATTGGGCACTCCCAGGCAGGTATGGCCGTGAGCTGGAGTACGGTATAGAAAACATAGTATATATAGATTTGTCACAATTTTAAACAACTTCAGCAACAAAGGCAACTTTCTTTTACCAGACAACTAAAACACATTTTTCTACAATCAGTCGTCAAGTCCTGAATTCCATGATCGCATTCATCCCAGGTAGATTTTCTTTCTGTCAATTCAAAATTCTGACCAATTTAAAAGCTCACAGCACCTGGTATCCCAAGTGAGCCTCCTGCACATGTACTAACCAGGCCCGTGCCTGCTAGGCTTCCAAGATCTGATGAGATTGGGCACTCCCAGGCAGGTATGGCCGTGAGCTAGAGCACGGCATAGAAAACATAGTATATATAGATTTGTCACAATTTTAAACAACTTCAGCAACAAAGGCAACTTTCTTTAACCAGACAACGACAACACATTTTTCTACAATCAGTCGTCAAGTCCTGAATTCCATGATCGCATTCATCCCAGGTAGATTTTTGACCAATTTAAAAGCTCACAGCACCTGGCATTCCAAGTGAGTCTCCCGCACATGTACTAACCAGGCCCGTGCCTGCTTGGCTTCCAAGATCTGATGAGATTGGGCACTCCCAGGCAGGTATGGCCGTGAGCCGGAGTACAGTATAGAAACATAGTATATATAGATTTGTCACAATTTTAAACAACTTCAGCAACAAAGGCAACTTTCTTTAACCAGACAACTAAAACACATTTTTCTACAATCAGTCGTCAAGTCCTGAATTCCATGATTGTATTCATCCCAGGAAGATTTTTTTCTTTAAATTCAAAATTCTGACCAATTTAAAAGCTCACAGCACCTGGTATCCCAAGTGAGTCTCCCGCACATGTACTAACCAGGCCCGTGCCTGCTTGGCTTCCAAGATCTGATGAGATTGGGCACTGCCAGGCAGGTATGGCCGCAAGCCGGAGTACGGTATAGAAAACATAGTATATATAGATTTGTCACAATTTTAAACAACTTCAGCAACAAAGTCAACTTTCTTTAACCAGACAACTAAAACACATTTTTCTACAATCAGTCGTCAAGTCCTGAATTCCATGATCGCATTCATCCCAGGTAGATTTTTTTTCTGTCAATTCAAAATTCTGACCAATTTAAAAGCTCACAGCACCTGGTATTCCAGGTGAGTCTCCTGCGCATGTACTAACCAGGCCCGTGCCTGCTTGGCTTCCAAGACCTGATGAGATTGGGCACTCCCAGGTAGGTATGGCCGTGAGCTAGAGGGCGTCATAGAAAACATAGTATATATAGATTTGTCACAATTTTAAACAACTTCAGCAACAAAGGCAACTTTCTTTAACCAGACAACGACAACACATTTTTATACAATCAGTTGTCAAGTCTTGAATTCCATGATCGCATTCATCCCAGGTAGATTTTTTTTCTTTAAATCCAAAATTCTGACCAATTTAAAAGCTCACAGCACCTGGTATCCCAAGTGAGTCTCCTGCACATGTACTAACCAGGCCCATGCCTGCTTGGCTTCCAAGACCTGATGAGATTGGGCACTCCCAGGTAGGTATGGCCGTGAGCTTGAGGGCGTCATAGAAAACATAGTATATATAGATTTGTCACAATTTTAAACAACTTCAGCAACAAAGGCAACTTTCTTTAACCAGACAACGACAACACATTTTTATACAATTAGTCGTCAAGTCCTGAATTCCATGATCGCATTCATCCCAGGTAGATTTTTTTTCTGTCAATTCAAAATTCTGACCAATTTAAAAGCTCACAGCACCTGGTATTCCAAGTGAGTCTCCTGCGCATGTACTAACCAGGCCCATGCCTGCTTGGCTTCCAAGATCTGATGAGATTGGGCACTCCCAGGCAGGTATGGCCGTGAGCCGGAGCACAGTATAGAAAACATAGTATATATAGATTTGTCACAATTTTAAACAACTTCAGCAACAAAGGCAACTTTCTTTAACCAGACAACTAAAACACATTTTTCTACAATCAGTCGTCAAGTCCTGAATTCCATGATCGCATTCATCCCAGGTAGATTTTTTTCTTTAAATCCAAAATTCTGACCAATTTAAAAGCTTGCAGCACCTGGTATTCCAAGTGAGTCTCCTGCACATGTACCAACCAGGCACATGCCCGCTTGGCTTCCAAGATCTGATGAGATTGGGTACTCCCAGGCAGGTATGGCCGTGAGCCGGAGCACAGTATAGAAAACATAGTATATATAGATTTGTCACAATTTTAAACAACTTCAGCAACAAAGGCAACTTTCTTTAACCAGACAACTAAAACACATTTTTCTACAATCAGTCGTCAAGTCCTGAATTCCATGATCGCATTCATCCCAGGTAGATTTTTTTCTTTAAATTCAAAATTCTGACCAATTTAAAAGCTCACAGCACCTGGTATTCCAAGTGAGTCTCCTGCACATGTACTAACCAGGCCCGTGCCTGCTTGGCTTCCAAGATCTGACGAGATTGGGCACTCCCAGGCAGGTATGGCCGTGAGCTGGAGTACGGTATAGAAAACATAGTATATATAGATTTGTCACAATTTTAAACAACTTCAGCAACAAAGGCAACTTTCTTTTACCAGACAACTAAAACACATTTTTCTACAATCAGTCGTCAAGTCCTGAATTCCATGATCGCATTCATCCCAGGTAGATTTTTTTTCTGTCAATTCAAAATTCTGACCAATTTAAAAGCTCGCAGCACCTGGTATCCCAAGTGAGCCTCCTGCACATGTACTAACCAGGCCCGTGCCTGCTAGGCTTCCAAGATCTGATGAGATTGGGCACTCCCAGGCAGGTATGGCCGTGAGCTAGAGCACGGCATAGAAAACATAGTATATATAGATTTGTCACAATTTTAAACAACTTCAGCAACAAAGGCAACTTTCTTTAACCAGACAACGACAACACATTTTTCTACAATCAGTCGTCAAGTCCTGAATTCCATGATCGCATTCATCCCAGGTGGATTTTTGACCAATTTAAAAGCTCACAGCACCTGGCATTCCAAGTGAGTCTCCCGCACATGTACTAACCAGGCCCGTGCCTGCTTGGCTTCCAAGATCTGATGAGATTGGGCACTCCCAGGCAGGTATGGCCGTGAGCCGGAGTACAGTATAGAAACATAGTATATATAGATTTATCACAATTTTAAACAACTTCAGCAACAAAGGCAACTTTCTTTAACCAGACAACTAAAACACATTTTTCTACAATCAGTCATCAAGTCCTGAATTCCATGATTGCATTCATCCCAGGAAGATTTTTTTCTTTAAATTCAAAATTCTGACCAATTTAAAAGCTCACAGCACCTGGTATTCCAAGTGAGTCTCCCGCACATGTACTAACCAGGCCCGTGCCTGCTTGGCTTCCAAGATCTGATGAGATTGGGCACTCCCAGGCAGGTATGGCCGCAAGCTGGAGTACAGTATAGAAAACATAGTATATATAGATTTGTCACAATTTTAAACAACTTCAGCAACAAAGGCAACTTTCTTTAACCAGACAACTAAAACACATTTTTCTACAATCAGTCGTCAAGTCCTGAATTCCATGATCGCATTCATCCCAGGTAGATTTTTTTTCTGTCAATTCAAAATTCTGACCAATTTAAAAGCTCACAGCACCTGGTATTCCAGGTGAGTCTCCTGCGCATGTACTAACCAGGCCCGTGCCTGCTTGGCTTCCAAGATCTGATGAGATTGGGCACTCCCAGGCAGGTATGGCCGTGAGCTAGAGGGCGTCATAGAAAACATAGTATATATAGATTTGTCACAATTTTAAACAACTTCAGCAACAAAGGCAACTTTCTTTAACCAGACAACAACAACACATTTTTATACAATTAGTCGTCAAGTCCTGAATTCCATGATCGCATTCATCCCAGGTAGATTTTTTTTCTGTCAATTCAAAATTCTGACCAATTTAAAAGCTCACAGCACCTGGTATTCCAAGTGAGTCTCCTGCGCATGTACTAACCAGGCCCATGCCTGCTTGGCTTCCAAGATCTGATGAGATTGGGCACTCCCAGGCAGGTATGGCCGTGAGCCGGAGCACAGCATAGAAAACATAGTATATATAGATTTGTCACAATTTTAAACAACTTCAGCAACAAAGGCAACTTTCTTTAACCAGACAACTAAAACACATTTTTCTACAATCAGTCGTCAAGTCCTGAATTCCATGATCGCATTCATCCCAGGTAGATTTTTTTCTTTAAATCCAAAATTCTGACCAATTTAAAAGCTTGCAGCACCTGGTATTCCAAGTGAGTCTCCTGCACATGTACCAACCAGGCACATGCCCGCTTGGCTTCCAAGATCTGATGAGATTGGGTACTCCCAGGCAGGTATGGCCGTGAGCCGGAGCACAGTATAGAAAACATAGTATATATAGATTTGTCACAATTTTAAACAACTTCAGCAACAAAGGCAACTTTCTTTAACCAGACAACTAAAACACATTTTTCTACAATCAGTCGTCAAGTCCTGAATTCCATGATCGCATTCATCCCAGGTAGATTTTTTTCTTTAAATTCAAAATTCTGACCAATTTAAAAGCTCACAGCACCTGGTATTCCAAGTGAGTCTCCCGCACATGTACTAACCAGGCCCGTGCCCGCTTGGCTTCCAAGATCTGATGAGATTGGGCACTCCCAGGCAGGTATGGCCGTGAGCTGGAGTACAGTATAGAAAACATAGTATATATAGATTTGTCACAATTTTAAACAACTTCAGCAACAAAGGCAACTTTCTTTAACCAGACAACTAAAACACATTTTTCTACAATAAGTTGTCAAGTCCTGAATTCCATGATCGCATTCATCCCAGGAAGATTTTTTCCTTTAAATTCAAAATTCTGACCAATTTAAAAGCTCACAGCACCTGGTATTCCAAGTGAGTCTCCTGCACATGTACTAACCAGGCCCGTGCCTGCTTGGCTTCCAAGATCTGATGAGATTGGGCACTCCCAGGCAGGTATGGCCGTGAGCTAGAGCACATCATAGAAAACATAGTATATATAGATTTGTCACAATTTTAAACAACTTCAGCAACAAAGGCAACTTTCTTTAACAAGACAAGTACAACACATTTTTATACAATCAGTCGTCAAGTCCTGAATTCCATGATCACATTCATCCCAGGTAGATTTTTTTTCTTTAAATTCAAAATTCTGACCAATTTAAAAGCTCGCAGCACCCGGTATTCCAAGTGAGTCTCCTGCACATGCACTAACCAGGCCCATGCCCGCTTGGCTTCCAAGATTTGATGAGATTGGGCACTCCCAGGCAGGTATGGCCGTGAGCTGGAGTACAGTATAGAAAACATAGTATATATAGATTTGTCACAATTTTAAACAACTTCAGCAACAAAGGCAACTTTCTTTAACCAGACACCTAAAACACATTTTTCTACAATCAGTTGTCAAGTCCTGAATTCCATGATCGCATTCATCCCAGGAAGATTTTTTTCTTTAAATTCAAAATTCTGACCAATTTAAAAGCTCACAGCACCTGGTATTCCAAGTGAGTCTCCTGCACATGTACTAACCAGGCCCGTGCCTGCTTGGCTTCCAAGATCTGGCGAGATTGGGCACTCTCAGGCGGGTATGGCCGTGAGCTGGAGTACAGTATAGAAAACATAGTATATATAGATTTGTCACAATTTTAAACAACTTCAGCAACAAAGGCAACTTTCTTTAAGCAGACAACTAAAACACATTTTTCTACAATCAGTCGTCAAGTCCTGAATTCCATGATTGCATTCATCCCAGGAAGATTTTTTTCTTTAAATTCAAAATTCTGACCAATTTAAAAGCTCACAGCACCTGGTATTCCAAGTGAGTCTCCCGCACATGTACTAACCAGGCCCGTGCCTGCTTGGCTTCCAAGATCTGATGAGATTGGGCACTCCCAGGCAGGTGTGGCCGTGAGCCGGAGTACAGTATAGAAACATAGTATATATAGATTTGTCACAATTTTAAACAACTTCAGCAACAAAGGCAACTTTCTTTAACCAGACAACTAAAACACATTTTTCTACAATCAGTTGTCAAGTCCTGAATTCCATGATCGCATTCATCCCAGGAAGATTTTTTTCTTTAAATTCAAAATTCTGACCAATTTAAAAGCTCACAGCACCTGGTATTCCAAGTGAGTCTCCTGCACATGTACCAACCAGGCACATGCCCGCTTGGCTTCCAAGATCTGATGAGATTGGGTACTCCCAGGCAGGTATGGCCGTGAGCCGGAGCACAGTATAGAAAACATAGTATATATAGATTTGTCACAATTTTAAACAACTTCAGCAACAAAGGCAACTTTCTTTAACCAGACAACTAAAACACATTTTTCTACAATCAGTCGTCAAGTCCTGAATTCCATGATCGCATTCATCCCAGGTAGATTTTTTTTCTGTCAATTCAAAATTCTGACCAATTTAAAAGCTCACAGCACCTGGTATTCCAGGTGAGTCTCCTGCGCATGTACTAACCAGGCCCGTGCCTGCCTGGCTTCCAAGATCTGACGAGATTGGGCACTCACAGGCAGGTATGGCTGTGAGCTGGAGTACAGTATAGAAAACATAGTATATATAGATTTGTCACAATTTTAAACAACTTCAGCAACAAAGGCAACTTTCTTTAACCAGACAACGACAACACATTTTTATACAATCAGTTGTCAAGTCTTGAATTCCATGATCGCATTCATCCCAGGTAGATTTTTTTTCTTTAAATCCAAAATTCTGACCAATTTAAAAGCTCACAGCACCTGGTATCCCAAGTGAGTCTCCTGCACATGTACTAACCAGGCCCATGCCTGCTTGGCTTCCAAGACCTGATGAGATTGGGCACTCCCAGGTAGGTATGGCCGTGAGCTAGAAGGCGTCATAGAAAACATAGTATATATAGATTTGTCACAATTTTAAACAACTTCAGCAACAAAGGCAACTTTCTTTAACCAGACAACGACAACACATTTTTATACAATTAGTCGTCAAGTCCTGAATTCCATGATCGCATTCATCCCAGGTAGATTTTTTTTCTGTCAATTCAAAATTCTGACCAATTTAAAAGCTCACAGCACCTGGTATTCCAAGTGAGTCTCCCACACATGTACTAACCAGGCCCGTGCCCGCTTGGCTTCCAAGATCTGATGAGATTGGGCACTCCCAGGCAGGTATGGCCGTGAGCTGGAGTACAGTATAGAAAACATAGTATATATAGATTTGTCACAATTTTAAACAACTTCAGCAACAAAGGCAACTTTCTTTAACCAGACAACTAAAACACATTTTTCTACAATCAGTTGTCAAGTCCTGAATTCCATGATCGCATTCATCCCAGGAAGATTTTTTCCTTTAAATTCAAAATTCTGACCAATTTAAAAGCTCACAGCACCTGGTATTCCAAGTGAGTCTCCTGCACATGTACTAACCAGGCCCGTGCCTGCTTGGCTTCCAAGATCTGGCGAGATTGGGCACTCCCAGGCAGGTATGGCCATGAGCTAGAGCAC
This sequence comes from Brachionichthys hirsutus, assembly GCF_040956055.1. NCBI lineage: Eukaryota > Metazoa > Chordata > Actinopteri > Lophiiformes > Brachionichthyidae > Brachionichthys > Brachionichthys hirsutus. The sequence continues at coordinate 1,279,789 of NC_090903.1, forward strand.
ATCATAGAAAACATAGTATATATAGATTTGTCACAATTTTAAACAACTTCAGCAACAAAGGCAACTTTCTTTAACCAGACAACTAAAACACATTTTTCTACAATCAGTCATCAAGTCCTAAACTCCATGATCGCATTCATCCCAGGTAGATTTTTTTTCTGTCAATTCAAAATTCTGACCAATTTAAAAGCTCACAGCACCTGGTATTCCAAGTGAGTCTCCTGCACATGTACTAACCAGGCCCGTGCCTGCTTGGCTTCCAAGATCTGACGAGATTGGGCACTCCCAGGCAGGTATGGCCGTGAGCTGGAGTACGGTATAGAAAACATAGTATATATAGATTTGTCACAATTTTAAACAACTTCAGCAACAAAGGCAACTTTCTTTTACCAGACAACTAAAACACATTTTTCTACAATCAGTCGTCAAGTCCTGAATTCCATGATCGCATTCATCCCAGGTAGATTTTTTTTCTGTCAATTCAAAATTCTGACCAATTTAAAAGCTCGCAGCACCTGGTATCCCAAGTGAGCCTCCTGCACATGTACTAACCAGGCCCGTGCCTGCTCGGCTTCCAAGATCTGATGAGATTGGGCACTCCCAGGCAGGTATGGCCGTGAGCTAGAGCACGGCATAGAAAACATAGTATATATAGATTTGTCACAATTCTAAACAACTTCAGCAACAAAGGCAACTTTCTTTAACCAGACAACGACAACACATTTTTCTACAATCAGTCGTCAAGTCCTGAATTCCATGATCGCATTCATCCCAGGTGGATTTTTGACCAATTTAAAAGCTCACAGCACCTGGCATTCCAAGTGAGTCTCCCGCACATGTACTAACCAGGCCCGTGCCTGCTTGGCTTCCAAGATCTGATGAGATTGGGCACTCCCAGGCAGGTATGGCCGTGAGCCGGAGTACAGTATAGAAACATAGTATATATAGATTTATCACAATTTTAAACAACTTCAGCAACAAAGGCAACTTTCTTTAACCAGACAACTAAAACACATTTTTCTACAATCAGTCGTCAAGTCCTGAATTCCATGATTGCATTCATCCCAGGAAGATTTTTTTCTTTAAATTCAAAATTCTGACCAATTTAAAAGCTCACAGCACCTGGTATTCCAAGTGAGTCTCCCGCACATGTACTAACCAGGCCCGTGCCTGCTTGGCTTCCAAGATCTGATGAGATTGGGCACTCCCAGGCAGGTATGGCCGCAAGCTGGAGTACAGTATAGAAAACATAGTATATATAGATTTGTCACAATTTTAAACAACTTCAGCAACAAAGGCAACTTTCTTTAACCAGACAACTAAAACACATTTTTCTACAATCAGTCGTCAAGTCCTGAATTCCATGATCGCATTCATCCCAGGTAGATTTTTTTTCTGTCAATTCAAAATTCTGACCAATTTAAAAGCTCACAGCACCTGGTATTCCAGGTGAGTCTCCTGCGCATGTACTAACCAGGCCCGTGCCTGCTTGGCTTCCAAGATCTGATGAGATTGGGCACTCCCAGGCAGGTATGGCCGTGAGCTAGAGGGCGTCATAGAAAACATAGTATATATAGATTTGTCACAATTTTAAACAACTTCAGCAACAAAGGCAACTTTCTTTAACCAGACAACAACAACACATTTTTATACAATTAGTCGTCAAGTCCTGAATTCCATGATCGCATTCATCCCAGGTAGATTTTTTTTCTGTCAATTCAAAATTCTGACCAATTTAAAAGCTCACAGCACCTGGTATTCCAAGTGAGTCTCCTGCGCATGTACTAACCAGGCCCATGCCTGCTTGGCTTCCAAGATCTGATGAGATTGGGCACTCCCAGGCAGGTATGGCCGTGAGCCAGAGCACAGCATAGAAAACATAGTATATATAGATTTGTCACAATTTTAAACAACTTCAGCAACAAAGGCAACTTTCTTTAACCAGACAACTAAAACACATTTTTCTACAATCAGTCGTCAAGTCCTGAATTCCATGATCGCATTCATCCCAGGTAGATTTTTTTCTTTAAATCCAAAATTCTGACCAATTTAAAAGCTTGCAGCACCTGGTATTCCAAGTGAGTCTCCTGCACATGTACCAACCAGGCACATGCCCGCTTGGCTTCCAAGATCTGATGAGATTGGGTACTCCCAGGCAGGTATGGCCGTGAGCCGGAGCACAGTATAGAAAACATAGTATATATAGATTTGTCACAATTTTAAACAACTTCAGCAACAAAGGCAACTTTCTTTAACCAGACAACTAAAACACATTTTTCTACAATCAGTCGTCAAGTCCTGAATTCCATGATCGCATTCATCCCAGGTAGATTTTTTTCTTTAAATTCAAAATTCTGACCAATTTAAAAGCTCACAGCACCTGGTATTCCAAGTGAGTCTCCCGCACATGTACTAACCAGGCCCGTGCCCGCTTGGCTTCCAAGATCTGATGAGATTGGGCACTCCCAGGCAGGTATGGCCGTGAGCTGGAGTACAGTATAGAAAACATAGTATATATAGATTTGTCACAATTTTAAACAACTTCAGCAACAAAGGCAACTTTCTTTAACCAGACAACTAAAACACATTTTTCTACAATCAGTTGTCAAGTCCTGAATTCCATGATCGCATTCATCCCAGGAAGATTTTTTCCTTTAAATTCAAAATTCTGACCAATTTAAAAGCTCACAGCACCTGGTATTCCAAGTGAGTCTCCTGCACATGTACTAACCAGGCCCGTGCCTGCTTGGCTTCCAAGATCTGATGAGATTGGGCACTCCCAGGCAGGTATGGCCGTGAGCTAGAGCACATCATAGAAAACATAGTATATATAGATTTGTCACAATTTTAAACAACTTCAGCAACAAAGGCAACTTTCTTTAACAAGACAAGTACAACACATTTTTATACAATCAGTCGTCAAGTCCTGAATTCCATGATCACATTCATCCCAGGTAGATTTTTTTTCTTTAAATTCAAAATTCTGACCAATTTAAAAGCTCGCAGCACCTGGTATTCCAAGTGAGTCTCCTGCACATGCACTAACCAGGCCCATGCCTGCTTGGCTTCCAAGATTTGATGAGATTGGGCACTCCCAGGCAGGTATGGCCGTGAGCTGGAGTACAGTATAGAAAACATAGTATATATAGATTTGTCACAATTTTAAACAACTTCAGCAACAAAGGCAACTTTCTTTAACCAGACACCTAAAACACATTTTTCTACAATCAGTTGTCAAGTCCTGAATTCCATGATCGCATTCATCCCAGGAAGATTTTTTTCTTTAAATTCAAAATTCTGACCAATTTAAAAGCTCACAGCACCTGGTATTCCAAGTGAGTCTCCTGCACATGTACTAACCAGGCCCGTGCCTGCTTGGCTTCCAAGATCTGGCGAGATTGGGCACTCTCAGGCGGGTATGGCCGTGAGCTGGAGTACAGTATAGAAAACATAGTATATATAGATTTGTCACAATTTTAAACAACTTCAGCAACAAAGGCAACTTTCTTTAAGCAGACAACTAAAACACATTTTTCTACAATCAGTCGTCAAGTCCTGAATTCCATGATTGCATTCATCCCAGGAAGATTTTTTTCTTTAAATTCAAAATTCTGACCAATTTAAAAGCTCACAGCACCTGGTATTCCAAGTGAGTCTCCCACACATGTACTAACCAGGCCCGTGCCTGCTTGGCTTCCAAGATCTGATGAGATTGGGCACTCCCAGGCAGGTGTGGCCGTGAGCCGGAGTACAGTATAGAAACATAGTATATATAGATTTGTCACAATTTTAAACAACTTCAGCAACAAAGGCAACTTTCTTTAACCAGACAACTAAAACACATTTTTCTACAATCAGTTGTCAAGTCCTGAATTCCATGATCGCATTCATCCCAGGAAGATTTTTTTCTTTAAATTCAAAATTCTGACCAATTTAAAAGCTCACAGCACCTGGTATTCCAAGTGAGTCTCCTGCACATGTACCAACCAGGCACATGCCCGCTTGGCTTCCAAGATCTGATGAGATTGGGTACTCCCAGGCAGGTATGGCCGTGAGCCGGAGCACAGTATAGAAAACATAGTATATATAGATTTGTCACAATTTTAAACAACTTCAGCAACAAAGGCAACTTTCTTTAACCAGACAACTAAAACACATTTTTCTACAATCAGTCGTCAAGTCCTGAATTCCATGATCGCATTCATCCCAGGTAGATTTTTTTCTTTAAATTCAAAATTCTGACCAATTTAAAAGCTCACAGCACCTGGTATTCCAAGTGAGTCTCCCGCACATGTACTAACCAGGCCCGTGCCCGCTTGGCTTCCAAGATCTGATGAGATTGGGCACTCCCAGGCAGGTATGGCCGTGAGCTGGAGTACAGTATAGAAAACATAGTATATATAGATTTGTCACAATTTTAAACAACTTCAGCAACAAAGGCAACTTTCTTTAACCAGACAACTAAAACACATTTTTCTACAATCAGTTGTCAAGTCCTGAATTCCATGATCGCATTCATCCCAGGAAGATTTTTTCCTTTAAATTCAAAATTCTGACCAATTTAAAAGCTCACAGCACCTGGTATTCCAAGTGAGTCTCCTGCACATGTACTAACCAGGCCCGTGCCTGCTTGGCTTCCAAGATCTGATGAGATTGGGCACTCCCAGGCAGGTATGGCCGTGAGCTAGAGCACACCATAGAAAACATAGTATATATAGATTTGTCACAATTTTAAACAACTTCAGCAACAAAGGCAACTTTCTTTAACAAGACAAGTACAACACATTTTTATACAATCAGTCGTCAAGTCCTGAATTCCATGATCACATTCATCCCAGGTAGATTTTTATTCTTTAAATTCAAAATTCTGACCAATTTAAAAGCTCGCAGCACCTGGTATTCCAAGTGAGTCTCCTGCACATGCACTAACCAGGCCCATGCCTGCTTGGCTTCCAAGATTTGATGAGATTGGGCACTCCCAGGCAGGTATGGCCGTGAGCTGGAGTACAGTATAGAAAACATAGTATATATAGATTTGTCACAATTTTAAACAACTTCAGCAACAAAGGCAACTTTCTTTAACCAGACACCTAAAACACATTTTTCTACAATCAGTTGTCAAGTCCTGAATTCCATGATCGCATTCATCCCAGGAAGATTTTTTTCTTTAAATTCAAAATTCTGACCAATTTAAAAGCTCACAGCACCTGGTATTCCAAGTGAGTCTCCTGCACATGTACTAACCAGGCCCGTGCCTGTTTGGCTTCCAAGATCTGGCGAGATTGGGCACTCTCAGGCGGGTATGGCCGTGAGCTGGAGTACAGTATAGAAAACATAGTATATATAGATTTGTCACAATTTTAAACAACTTCAGCAACAAAGGCAACTTTCTTTAAGCAGACAACTAAAACACATTTTTCTACAATCAGTCGTCAAGTCCTGAATTCCATGATTGCATTCATCCCAGGAAGATTTTTTTCCTTAAATTCAAAATTCTGACCAATTTAAAAGCTCACAGCACCTGGTATTCCAAGTGAGTCTCCCGCACATGTACTAACCAGGCCCGTGCCTGCTTGGCTTCCAAGATCTGATGAGATTGGGCACTCCCAGGCAGGTGTGGCCGTGAGCCGGAGTACAGTATAGAAACATAGTATATATAGATTTGTCACAATTTTAAACAACTTCAGCAACAAAGGCAACTTTCTTTAACCAGACAACTAAAACACATTTTTCTACAATCAGTTGTCAAGTCCTGAATTCCATGATCGCATTCATCCCAGGAAGATTTTTTTCTTTAAATTCAAAATTCTGACCAATTTAAAAGCTCACAGCACCTGGTATTCCAAGTGAGTCTCCTGCACATGTACTAACCAGGCCCATGCCTGCTTGGCTTCCAAGATCTGGCGAGATTGGGCACTCTCAGGCGGGTATGGCCGTGAGCGGGAGTACGGTATAGAAAACATAGTATATATAGATTTGTCACAATTTTAAACAACTTCAGCAACAAAGGCAACTTTCTTTAACCAGACAACTAAAACACATTTTTCTACAATCAGTCGTCAAGTCCTGAATTCCATGATTGCATTCATTCCAGGAAGATTTTTTTCTTTAAATTCAAAATTCTGACCAATTTAAAAGCTCACAGCACCTGGTATTCCAAGTGAGTCTCCCGCACATGTACTAACCAGGCCCGTGCCTACTTGGCTTCCAAGATCTGATGAGATTGGGCACTCCCAGGCAGGTGTGGCCGTGAGCCGGAGTACAGTATAGAAACATAGTATATATAGATTTGTCACAATTTTAAACAACTTCAGCAACAAAGGCAACTTTCTTTAACCAGACAACTAAAACACATTTTTCTACAATCAGTCGTCAAGTCCTGAATTCCATGATTGCATTCAACCCAGGAAGATTTTTTTCTTTAAATTCAAAATTCTGACCAATTTAAAAGCTCACAGCACCTGGTATTCCAAGTGAGTCTCCCACACATGTACTAACCAGGCCCATGCCTGCTTGGCTTCCAAGATCTGATGAGATTGGGCACTCCCAGGCAGGTATGGCCTTGAGCTGGAGTACAGCATAGAAAACATAGTATATATAGATTTGTCACAATTTTAAACAACTTCAGCAACAAAGGCAACTTTCTTTAACCAGACAACTAAAACACATTTTTCTACAATCAGTCGTCAAGTCCTGAATTCCATGATCGCATTCATCCCAGGTAGATTTTTTTTCTGTCAATTCAAAATTCTGACCAATTTAAAAGCTCACAGCACCTGGTATTCCAAGTGAGTCTCCTGCGCACGTACTAACCAGGCCCGCGGCTGCCTGGCTTCCAAGATCTGACGAGATTGGGCACTCCCAGGCAGGTATGGCCGTGAGCTGGAGTACAGTATAGAAAACATAGTATATATAGATTTGTCACAATTTTAAACAACTTCAGCAACAAAGGCAACTTTCTTTAACCAGACAACTAAAACACATTTTTCTACAATCAGTTGTCAAGTCCTGAATTCCATGATCGCATTCATCCCAGGAAGATTTTTTTCTTTTAATTCAAAATTCTGACCAATTTAAAAGCTCACAGCACCTGGTATTCCAAGTGAGTCTCCTGCACATGTACTAACCAGGCCCGTGCCTGATTGGCTTCCAAGATCTGACGAGATTGGGCACTCTCAGGCGGGTATGGCCGTGAGCCAGAGCACAGCATAGAAAACATAGTATATATAGATTTGTCACAATTTTAAACAACTTCAGCAACAAAGGCAACTTTCTTTAACCAGACAACTAAAACACATTTTTCTACAATCAGTCGTCAAGTCCTGAATTCCATGATCGCATTCATCCCAGGTAGATTTTTTTCTTTAAATCCAAAATTCTGACCAATTTAAAAGCTTGCAGCACCTGGTATTCCAAGTGAGTCTCCTGCACATGTACCAACCAGGCACATGCCCGCTTGGCTTCCAAGATCTGATGAGATTGGGTACTCCCAGGCAGGTATGGCCGTGAGCCGGAGCACACCAGTATAGAAAACATAGTATATATAGATTTGTCACAATTTTAAACAACTTCAGCAACAAAGGCAACTTTCTTTAACCAGACAACTAAAACACATTTTTCTACAATCAGTTGTCAAGTCCTGAATTCCATGATCGCATTCATCCCAGGAAGATTTTTTCCTTTAAATTCAAAATTCTGACCAATTTAAAAGCTCACAGCACCTGGTATTCCAAGTGAGTCTCCTGCACATGTACTAACCAGGCCCGTGCCTGCTTGGCTTCCAAGATCTGATGAGATTGGGCACTCCCAGGCAGGTATGGCCGTGAGCTAGAGCACATCATAGAAAACATAGTATATATAGATTTGTCACAATTTTAAACAACTTCAGCAACAAAGGCAACTTTCTTTAACAAGACAAGTACAACACATTTTTATACAATCAGTCGTCAAGTCCTGAATTCCATGATCACATTCATCCCAGGTAGATTTTTTTTCTTTAAATTCAAAATTCTGACCAATTTAAAAGCTCGCAGCACCTGGTATTCCAAGTGAGTCTCCTGCACATGCACTAACCAGGCCCATGCCTGCTTGGCTTCCAAGATTTGATGAGATTGGGCACTCCCAGGCAGGTATGGCCGTGAGCTGGAGTACAGTATAGAAAACATAGTATATATAGATTTGTCACAATTTTAAACAACTTCAGCAACAAAGGCAACTTTCTTTAACCAGACACCTAAAACACATTTTTCTACAATCAGTTGTCAAGTCCTGAATTCCATGATCGCATTCATCCCAGGAAGATTTTTTTCTTTAAATTCAAAATTCTGACCAATTTAAAAGCTCACAGCACCTGGTATTCCAAGTGAGTCTCCTGCACATGTACTAACCAGGCCCGTGCCTGCTTGGCTTCCAAGATCTGGCGAGATTGGGCACTCTCAGGCGGGTATGGCCGTGAGCTGGAGTACAGTATAGAAAACATAGTATATATAGATTTGTCACAATTTTAAACAACTTCAGCAACAAAGGCAACTTTCTTTAAGCAGACAACTAAAACACATTTTTCTACAATCAGTCGTCAAGTCCTGAATTCCATGATTGCATTCATCCCAGGAAGATTTTTTTCTTTAAATTCAAAATTCTGACCAATTTAAAAGCTCACAGCACCTGGTATTCCAAGTGAGTCTCCCACACATGTACTAACCAGGCCTGTGCCTGCTTGGCTTCCAAGATCTGATGAGATTGGGCACTCCCAGGCAGGTGTGGCCGTGAGCCGGAGTACAGTATAGAAACATAGTATATATAGATTTGTCACAATTTTAAACAACTTCAGCAACAAAGGCAACTTTCTTTAACCAGACAACTAAAACACATTTTTCTACAATCAGTTGTCAAGTCCTGAATTCCATGATCGCATTCATCCCAGGAAGATTTTTTTCTTTAAATTCAAAATTCTGACCAATTTAAAAGCTCACAGCACCTGGTATTCCAAGTGAGTCTCCTGCACATGTACCAACCAGGCACATGCCCGCTTGGCTTCCAAGATCTGATGAGATTGGGTACTCCCAGGCAGGTATGGCCGTGAGCCGGAGCACAGTATAGAAAACATAGTATATATAGATTTGTCACAATTTTAAACAACTTCAGCAACAAAGGCAACTTTCTTTAACCAGACAACTAAAACACATTTTTCTACAATCAGTCGTCAAGTCCTGAATTCCATGATCGCATTCATCCCAGGTAGATTTTTTTCTTTAAATTCAAAATTCTGACCAATTTAAAAGCTCACAGCACCTGGTATTCCAAGTGAGTCTCCCGCACATGTACTAACCAGGCCCGTGCCCGCTTGGCTTCCAAGATCTGATGAGATTGGGCACTCCCAGGCAGGTATGGCCGTGAGCTGGAGTACAGTATAGAAAACATAGTATATATAGATTTGTCACAATTTTAAACAACTTCAGCAACAAAGGCAACTTTCTTTAACCAGACAACTAAAACACATTTTTCTACAATCAGTTGTCAAGTCCTGAATTCCATGATCGCATTCATCCCAGGAAGATTTTTTCCTTTAAATTCAAAATTCTGACCAATTTAAAAGCTCACAGCACCTGGTATTCCAAGTGAGTCTCCTGCACATGTACTAACCAGGCCCGTGCCTGCTTGGCTTCCAAGATCTGATGAGATTGGGCACTCCCAGGCAGGTATGGCCGTGAGCTAGAGCACACCATAGAAAACATAGTATATATAGATTTGTCACAATTTTAAACAACTTCAGCAACAAAGGCAACTTTCTTTAACAAGACAAGTACAACACATTTTTATACAATCAGTCGTCAAGTCCTGAATTCCATGATCACATTCATCCCAGGTAGATTTTTATTCTTTAAATTCAAAATTCTGACCAATTTAAAAGCTCGCAGCACCTGGTATTCCAAGTGAGTCTCCTGCACATGCACTAACCAGGCCCATGCCTGCTTGGCTTCCAAGATTTGATGAGATTGGGCACTCCCAGGCAGGTATGGCCGTGAGCTGGAGTACAGTATAGAAAACATAGTATATATAGATTTGTCACAATTTTAAACAACTTCAGCAACAAAGGCAACTTTCTTTAACCAGACACCTAAAACACATTTTTCTACAATCAGTTGTCAAGTCCTGAATTCCATGATCGCATTCATCCCAGGAAGATTTTTTTCTTTAAATTCAAAATTCTGACCAATTTAAAAGCTCACAGCACCTGGTATTCCAAGTGAGTCTCCTGCACATGTACTAACCAGGCCCGTGCCTGTTTGGCTTCCAAGATCTGGCGAGATTGGGCACTCTCAGGCGGGTATGGCCGTGAGCTGGAGTACAGTATAGAAAACATAGTATATATAGATTTGTCACAATTTTAAACAACTTCAGCAACAAAGGCAACTTTCTTTAACCAGACAACTAAAACACATTTTTCTACAATCAGTCGTCAAGTCCTGAATTCCATGATCGCATTCATCCCAGGTAGATTTTTTTCTTTAAATTCAAAATTCTGACCAATTTAAAAGCTCACAGCACCTGGTATTCCAAGTGAGTCTCCCGCACATGTACTAACCAGGCCCGTGCCCGCTTGGCTTCCAAGATCTGATGAGATTGGGCACTCCCAGGCAGGTATGGCCGTGAGCTGGAGTACAGTATAGAAAACATAGTATATATAGATTTGTCACAATTTTAAACAACTTCAGCAACAAAGGCAACTTTCTTTAACCAGACAACTAAAACACATTTTTCTACAATCAGTTGTCAAGTCCTGAATTCCATGATCGCATTCATCCCAGGAAGATTTTTTCCTTTAAATTCAAAATTCTGACCAATTTAAAAGCTCACAGCACCTGGTATTCCAAGTGAGTCTCCTGCACATGTACTAACCAGGCCCGTGCCTGCTTGGCTTCCAAGATCTGATGAGATTGGGCACTCCCAGGCAGGTATGGCCGTGAGCTAGAGCACACCATAGAAAACATAGTATATATAGATTTGTCACAATTTTAAACAACTTCAGCAACAAAGGCAACTTTCTTTAACAAGACAAGTACAACACATTTTTATACAATCAGTCGTCAAGTCCTGAATTCCATGATCACATTCATCCCAGGTAGATTTTTATTCTTTAAATTCAAAATTCTGACCAATTTAAAAGCTCGCAGCACCTGGTATTCCAAGTGAGTCTCCTGCACATGCACTAACCAGGCCCATGCCTGCTTGGCTTCCAAGATTTGATGAGATTGGGCACTCCCAGGCAGGTATGGCCGTGAGCTGGAGTACAGTATAGAAAACATAGTATATATAGATTTGTCACAATTTTAAACAACTTCAGCAACAAAGGCAACTTTCTTTAACCAGACACCTAAAACACATTTTTCTACAATCAGTTGTCAAGTCCTGAATTCCATGATCGCATTCATCCCAGGAAGATTTTTTTCTTTAAATTCAAAATTCTGACCAATTTAAAAGCTCACAGCACCTGGTATTCCAAGTGAGTCTCCTGCACATGTACTAACCAGGCCCGTGCCTGTTTGGCTTCCAAGATCTGGCGAGATTGGGCACTCTCAGGCGGGTATGGCCGTGAGCTGGAGTACAGTATAGAAAACATAGTATATATAGATTTGTCACAATTTTAAACAACTTCAGCAACAAAGGCAACTTTCTTTAAGCAGACAACTAAAACACATTTTTCTACAATCAGTCGTCAAGTCCTGAATTCCATGATTGCATTCATCCCAGGAAGATTTTTTTCCTTAAATTCAAAATTCTGACCAATTTAAAAGCTCACAGCACCTGGTATTCCAAGTGAGTCTCCCGCACATGTACTAACCAGGCCCGTGCCTGCTTGGCTTCCAAGATCTGATGAGATTGGGCACTCCCAGGCAGGTGTGGCCGTGAGCCGGAGTACAGTATAGAAACATAGTATATATAGATTTGTCACAATTTTAAACAACTTCAGCAACAAAGGCAACTTTCTTTAACCAGACAACTAAAACACATTTTTCTACAATCAGTTGTCAAGTCCTGAATTCCATGATCGCATTCATCCCAGGAAGATTTTTTTCTTTAAATTCAAAATTCTGACCAATTTAAAAGCTCACAGCACCTGGTATTCCAAGTGAGTCTCCTGCACATGTACTAACCAGGCCCATGCCTGCTTGGCTTCCAAGATCTGGCGAGATTGGGCACTCTCAGGCGGGTATGGCCGTGAGCGGGAGTACGGTATAGAAAACATAGTATATATAGATTTGTCACAATTTTAAACAACTTCAGCAACAAAGGCAACTTTCTTTAACCAGACAACTAAAACACATTTTTCTACAATCAGTCGTCAAGTCCTGAATTCCATGATTGCATTCATTCCAGGAAGATTTTTTTCTTTAAATTCAAAATTCTGACCAATTTAAAAGCTCACAGCACCTGGTATTCCAAGTGAGTCTCCCGCACATGTACTAACCAGGCCCGTGCCTACTTGGCTTCCAAGATCTGATGAGATTGGGCACTCCCAGGCAGGTGTGGCCGTGAGCCGGAGTACAGTATAGAAACATAGTATATATAGATTTGTCACAATTTTAAACAACTTCAGCAACAAAGGCAACTTTCTTTAACCAGACAACTAAAACACATTTTTCTACAATCAGTCGTCAAGTCCTGAATTCCATGATTGCATTCAACCCAGGAAGATTTTTTTCTTTAAATTCAAAATTCTGACCAATTTAAAAGCTCACAGCACCTGGTATTCCAAGTGAGTCTCCCACACATGTACTAACCAGGCCCATGCCTGCTTGGCTTCCAAGATCTGATGAGATTGGGCACTCCCAGGCAGGTATGGCCTTGAGCTGGAGTACAGCATAGAAAACATAGTATATATAGATTTGTCACAATTTTAAACAACTTCAGCAACAAAGGCAACTTTCTTTAACCAGACAACTAAAACACATTTTTCTACAATCAGTCGTCAAGTCCTGAATTCCATGATCGCATTCATCCCAGGTAGATTTTTTTTCTGTCAATTCAAAATTCTGACCAATTTAAAAGCTCACAGCACCTGGTATTCCAAGTGAGTCTCCTGCGCACGTACTAACCAGGCCCGCGGCTGCCTGGCTTCCAAGATCTGACGAGATTGGGCACTCCCAGGCAGGTATGGCCGTGAGCTGGAGTACAGTATAGAAAACATAGTATATATAGATTTGTCACAATTTTAAACAACTTCAGCAACAAAGGCAACTTTCTTTAACCAGACAACTAAAACACATTTTTCTACAATCAGTTGTCAAGTCCTGAATTCCATGATCGCATTCATCCCAGGAAGATTTTTTTCTTTTAATTCAAAATTCTGACCAATTTAAAAGCTCACAGCACCTGGTATTCCAAGTGAGTCTCCTGCACATGTACTAACCAGGCCCGTGCCTGATTGGCTTCCAAGATCTGACGAGATTGGGCACTCTCAGGCGGGTATGGCCGTGAGCCAGAGCACAGCATAGAAAACATAGTATATATAGATTTGTCACAATTTTAAACAACTTCAGCAACAAAGGCAACTTTCTTTAACCAGACAACTAAAACACATTTTTCTACAATCAGTCGTCAAGTCCTGAATTCCATGATCGCATTCATCCCAGGTAGATTTTTTTCTTTAAATCCAAAATTCTGACCAATTTAAAAGCTTGCAGCACCTGGTATTCCAAGTGAGTCTCCTGCACATGTACCAACCAGGCACATGCCCGCTTGGCTTCCAAGATCTGATGAGATTGGGTACTCCCAGGCAGGTATGGCCGTGAGCCGGAGCACACCAGTATAGAAAACATAGTATATATAGATTTGTCACAATTTTAAACAACTTCAGCAACAAAGGCAACTTTCTTTAACCAGACAACTAAAACACATTTTTCTACAATCAGTTGTCAAGTCCTGAATTCCATGATCGCATTCATCCCAGGAAGATTTTTTCCTTTAAATTCAAAATTCTGACCAATTTAAAAGCTCACAGCACCTGGTATTCCAAGTGAGTCTCCTGCACATGTACTAACCAGGCCCGTGCCTGCTTGGCTTCCAAGATCTGATGAGATTGGGCACTCCCAGGCAGGTATGGCCGTGAGCTAGAGCACATCATAGAAAACATAGTATATATAGATTTGTCACAATTTTAAACAACTTCAGCAACAAAGGCAACTTTCTTTAACAAGACAAGTACAACACATTTTTATACAATCAGTCGTCAAGTCCTGAATTCCATGATCACATTCATCCCAGGTAGATTTTTTTTCTTTAAATTCAAAATTCTGACCAATTTAAAAGCTCGCAGCACCTGGTATTCCAAGTGAGTCTCCTGCACATGCACTAACCAGGCCCATGCCTGCTTGGCTTCCAAGATTTGATGAGATTGGGCACTCCCAGGCAGGTATGGCCGTGAGCTGGAGTACAGTATAGAAAACATAGTATATATAGATTTGTCACAATTTTAAACAACTTCAGCAACAAAGGCAACTTTCTTTAACCAGACACCTAAAACACATTTTTCTACAATCAGTTGTCAAGTCCTGAATTCCATGATCGCATTCATCCCAGGAAGATTTTTTTCTTTAAATTCAAAATTCTGACCAATTTAAAAGCTCACAGCACCTGGTATTCCAAGTGAGTCTCCTGCACATGTACTAACCAGGCCCGTGCCTGCTTGGCTTCCAAGATCTGGCGAGATTGGGCACTCTCAGGCGGGTATGGCCGTGAGCTGGAGTACAGTATAGAAAACATAGTATATATAGATTTGTCACAATTTTAAACAACTTCAGCAACAAAGGCAACTTTCTTTAAGCAGACAACTAAAACACATTTTTCTACAATCAGTCGTCAAGTCCTGAATTCCATGATTGCATTCATCCCAGGAAGATTTTTTTCTTTAAATTCAAAATTCTGACCAATTTAAAAGCTCACAGCACCTGGTATTCCAAGTGAGTCTCCCACACATGTACTAACCAGGCCTGTGCCTGCTTGGCTTCCAAGATCTGATGAGATTGGGCACTCCCAGGCAGGTGTGGCCGTGAGCCGGAGTACAGTATAGAAACATAGTATATATAGATTTGTCACAATTTTAAACAACTTCAGCAACAAAGGCAACTTTCTTTAACCAGACAACTAAAACACATTTTTCTACAATCAGTTGTCAAGTCCTGAATTCCATGATCGCATTCATCCCAGGAAGATTTTTTTCTTTAAATTCAAAATTCTGACCAATTTAAAAGCTCACAGCACCTGGTATTCCAAGTGAGTCTCCTGCACATGTACCAACCAGGCACATGCCCGCTTGGCTTCCAAGATCTGATGAGATTGGGTACTCCCAGGCAGGTGTGGCCGTGAGCCGGAGTACAGTATAGAAACATAGTATATATAGATTTGTCACAATTTTAAACAACTTCAGCAACAAAGGCAACTTTCTTTAACCAGACAACTAAAACACATTTTTCTACAATCAGTTGTCAAGTCCTGAATTCCATGATCGCATTCATCCCAGGAAGATTTTTTTCTTTAAATTCAAAATTCTGACCAATTTAAAAGCTCACAGCACCTGGTATTCCAAGTGAGTCTCCTGCACATGTACTAACCAGGCCCATGCCTGCTTGGCTTCCAAGATCTGGCGAGATTGGGCACTCTCAGGCGGGTATGGCCGTGAGCGGGAGTACGGTATAGAAAACATAGTATATATAGATTTGTCACAATTTTAAACAACTTCAGCAACAAAGGCAACTTTCTTTAACCAGACAACTAAAACACATTTTTCTACAATCAGTCGTCAAGTCCTGAATTCCATGATTGCATTCATTCCAGGAAGATTTTTTTCTTTAAATTCAAAATTCTGACCAATTTAAAAGCTCACAGCACCTGGTATTCCAAGTGAGTCTCCCGCACATGTACTAACCAGGCCCGTGCCTACTTGGCTTCCAAGATCTGATGAGATTGGGCACTCCCAGGCAGGTGTGGCCGTGAGCCGGAGTACAGTATAGAAACATAGTATATATAGATTTGTCACAATTTTAAACAACTTCAGCAACAAAGGCAACTTTCTTTAACCAGACAACTAAAACACATTTTTCTACAATCAGTCGTCAAGTCCTGAATTCCATGATTGCATTCAACCCAGGAAGATTTTTTTCTTTAAATTCAAAATTCTGACCAATTTAAAAGCTCACAGCACCTGGTATTCCAAGTGAGTCTCCCACACATGTACTAACCAGGCCCATGCCTGCTTGGCTTCCAAGATCTGATGAGATTGGGCACTCCCAGGCAGGTATGGCCTTGAGCTGGAGTACAGCATAGAAAACATAGTATATATAGATTTGTCACAATTTTAAACAACTTCAGCAACAAAGGCAACTTTCTTTAACCAGACAACTAAAACACATTTTTCTACAATCAGTCGTCAAGTCCTGAATTCCATGATCGCATTCATCCCAGGTAGATTTTTTTTCTGTCAATTCAAAATTCTGACCAATTTAAAAGCTCACAGCACCTGGTATTCCAAGTGAGTCTCCTGCGCACGTACTAACCAGGCCCGCGGCTGCCTGGCTTCCAAGATCTGACGAGATTGGGCACTCCCAGGCAGGTATGGCCGTGAGCTGGAGTACAGTATAGAAAACATAGTATATATAGATTTGTCACAATTTTAAACAACTTCAGCAACAAAGGCAACTTTCTTTAACCAGACAACTAAAACACATTTTTCTACAATCAGTTGTCAAGTCCTGAATTCCATGATCGCATTCATCCCAGGAAGATTTTTTTCTTTTAATTCAAAATTCTGACCAATTTAAAAGCTCACAGCACCTGGTATTCCAAGTGAGTCTCCTGCACATGTACTAACCAGGCCCGTGCCTGATTGGCTTCCAAGATCTGACGAGATTGGGCACTCTCAGGCGGGTATGGCCGTGAGCCAGAGCACAGCATAGAAAACATAGTATATATAGATTTGTCACAATTTTAAACAACTTCAGCAACAAAGGCAACTTTCTTTAACCAGACAACTAAAACACATTTTTCTACAATCAGTCGTCAAGTCCTGAATTCCATGATCGCATTCATCCCAGGTAGATTTTTTTCTTTAAATCCAAAATTCTGACCAATTTAAAAGCTTGCAGCACCTGGTATTCCAAGTGAGTCTCCTGCACATGTACCAACCAGGCACATGCCCGCTTGGCTTCCAAGATCTGATGAGATTGGGTACTCCCAGGCAGGTATGGCCGTGAGCCGGAGCACACCAGTATAGAAAACATAGTATATATAGATTTGTCACAATTTTAAACAACTTCAGCAACAAAGGCAACTTTCTTTAACCAGACAACTAAAACACATTTTTCTACAATCAGTTGTCAAGTCCTGAATTCCATGATCGCATTCATCCCAGGAAGATTTTTTCCTTTAAATTCAAAATTCTGACCAATTTAAAAGCTCACAGCACCTGGTATTCCAAGTGAGTCTCCTGCACATGTACTAACCAGGCCCGTGCCTGCTTGGCTTCCAAGATCTGATGAGATTGGGCACTCCCAGGCAGGTATGGCCGTGAGCTAGAGCACATCATAGAAAACATAGTATATATAGATTTGTCACAATTTTAAACAACTTCAGCAACAAAGGCAACTTTCTTTAACAAGACAAGTACAACACATTTTTATACAATCAGTCGTCAAGTCCTGAATTCCATGATCACATTCATCCCAGGTAGATTTTTTTTCTTTAAATTCAAAATTCTGACCAATTTAAAAGCTCGCAGCACCTGGTATTCCAAGTGAGTCTCCTGCACATGCACTAACCAGGCCCATGCCTGCTTGGCTTCCAAGATTTGATGAGATTGGGCACTCCCAGGCAGGTATGGCCGTGAGCTGGAGTACAGTATAGAAAACATAGTATATATAGATTTGTCACAATTTTAAACAACTTCAGCAACAAAGGCAACTTTCTTTAACCAGACACCTAAAACACATTTTTCTACAATCAGTTGTCAAGTCCTGAATTCCATGATCGCATTCATCCCAGGAAGATTTTTTTCTTTAAATTCAAAATTCTGACCAATTTAAAAGCTCACAGCACCTGGTATTCCAAGTGAGTCTCCTGCACATGTACTAACCAGGCCCGTGCCTGCTTGGCTTCCAAGATCTGGCGAGATTGGGCACTCTCAGGCGGGTATGGCCGTGAGCTGGAGTACAGTATAGAAAACATAGTATATATAGATTTGTCACAATTTTAAACAACTTCAGCAACAAAGGCAACTTTCTTTAAGCAGACAACTAAAACACATTTTTCTACAATCAGTCGTCAAGTCCTGAATTCCATGATTGCATTCATCCCAGGAAGATTTTTTTCTTTAAATTCAAAATTCTGACCAATTTAAAAGCTCACAGCACCTGGTATTCCAAGTGAGTCTCCCACACATGTACTAACCAGGCCTGTGCCTGCTTGGCTTCCAAGATCTGATGAGATTGGGCACTCCCAGGCAGGTGTGGCCGTGAGCCGGAGTACAGTATAGAAACATAGTATATATAGATTTGTCACAATTTTAAACAACTTCAGCAACAAAGGCAACTTTCTTTAACCAGACAACTAAAACACATTTTTCTACAATCAGTTGTCAAGTCCTGAATTCCATGATCGCATTCATCCCAGGAAGATTTTTTTCTTTAAATTCAAAATTCTGACCAATTTAAAAGCTCACAGCACCTGGTATTCCAAGTGAGTCTCCTGCACATGTACCAACCAGGCACATGCCCGCTTGGCTTCCAAGATCTGATGAGATTGGGTACTCCCAGGCAGGTATGGCCGTGAGCCGGAGCACAGTATAGAAAACATAGTATATATAGATTTGTCACAATTTTAAACAACTTCAGCAACAAAGGCAACTTTCTTTAACCAGACAACTAAAACACATTTTTCTACAATCAGTCGTCAAGTCCTGAATTCCATGATCGCATTCATCCCAGGTAGATTTTTTTCTTTAAATTCAAAATTCTGACCAATTTAAAAGCTCACAGCACCTGGTATTCCAAGTGAGTCTCCCGCACATGTACTAACCAGGCCCGTGCCCGCTTGGCTTCCAAGATCTGATGAGATTGGGCACTCCCAGGCAGGTATGGCCGTGAGCTGGAGTACAGTATAGAAAACATAGTATATATAGATTTGTCACAATTTTAAACAACTTCAGCAACAAAGGCAACTTTCTTTAACCAGACAACTAAAACACATTTTTCTACAATCAGTTGTCAAGTCCTGAATTCCATGATCGCATTCATCCCAGGAAGATTTTTTCCTTTAAATTCAAAATTCTGACCAATTTAAAAGCTCACAGCACCTGGTATTCCAAGTGAGTCTCCTGCACATGTACTAACCAGGCCCGTGCCTGCTTGGCTTCCAAGATCTGATGAGATTGGGCACTCCCAGGCAGGTATGGCCGTGAGCTAGAGCACACCATAGAAAACATAGTATATATAGATTTGTCACAATTTTAAACAACTTCAGCAACAAAGGCAACTTTCTTTAACAAGACAAGTACAACACATTTTTATACAATCAGTCGTCAAGTCCTGAATTCCATGATCACATTCATCCCAGGTAGATTTTTATTCTTTAAATTCAAAATTCTGACCAATTTAAAAGCTCGCAGCACCTGGTATTCCAAGTGAGTCTCCTGCACATGCACTAACCAGGCCCATGCCTGCTTGGCTTCCAAGATTTGATGAGATTGGGCACTCCCAGGCAGGTATGGCCGTGAGCTGGAGTACAGTATAGAAAACATAGTATATATAGATTTGTCACAATTTTAAACAACTTCAGCAACAAAGGCAACTTTCTTTAACCAGACACCTAAAACACATTTTTCTACAATCAGTTGTCAAGTCCTGAATTCCATGATCGCATTCATCCCAGGAAGATTTTTTTCTTTAAATTCAAAATTCTGACCAATTTAAAAGCTCACAGCACCTGGTATTCCAAGTGAGTCTCCTGCACATGTACTAACCAGGCCCGTGCCTGTTTGGCTTCCAAGATCTGGCGAGATTGGGCACTCTCAGGCGGGTATGGCCGTGAGCTGGAGTACAGTATAGAAAACATAGTATATATAGATTTGTCACAATTTTAAACAACTTCAGCAACAAAGGCAACTTTCTTTAAGCAGACAACTAAAACACATTTTTCTACAATCAGTCGTCAAGTCCTGAATTCCATGATTGCATTCATCCCAGGAAGATTTTTTTCCTTAAATTCAAAATTCTGACCAATTTAAAAGCTCACAGCACCTGGTATTCCAAGTGAGTCTCCCGCACATGTACTAACCAGGCCCGTGCCTGCTTGGCTTCCAAGATCTGATGAGATTGGGCACTCCCAGGCAGGTGTGGCCGTGAGCCGGAGTACAGTATAGAAACATAGTATATATAGATTTGTCACAATTTTAAACAACTTCAGCAACAAAGGCAACTTTCTTTAACCAGACAACTAAAACACATTTTTCTACAATCAGTTGTCAAGTCCTGAATTCTATGATCGCATTCATCCCAGGAAGATTTTTTTCTTTAAATTCAAAATTCTGACCAATTTAAAAGCTCACAGCACCTGGTATTCCAAGTGAGTCTCCTGCACATGTACTAACCAGGCCCATGCCTGCTTGGCTTCCAAGATCTGGCGAGATTGGGCACTCTCAGGCGGGTATGGCCGTGAGCGGGAGTACGGTATAGAAAACATAGTATATATAGATTTGTCACAATTTTAAACAACTTCAGCAACAAAGGCAACTTTCTTTAACCAGACAACTAAAACACATTTTTCTACAATCAGTCGTCAAGTCCTGAATTCCATGATTGCATTCATTCCAGGAAGATTTTTTTCTTTAAATTCAAAATTCTGACCAATTTAAAAGCTCACAGCACCTGGTATTCCAAGTGAGTCTCCCGCACATGTACTAACCAGGCCCGTGCCTACTTGGCTTCCAAGATCTGATGAGATTGGGCACTCCCAGGCAGGTGTGGCCGTGAGCCGGAGTACAGTATAGAAACATAGTATATATAGATTTGTCACAATTTTAAACAACTTCAGCAACAAAGGCAACTTTCTTTAACCAGACAACTAAAACACATTTTTCTACAATCAGTCGTCAAGTCCTGAATTCCATGATTGCATTCAACCCAGGAAGATTTTTTTCTTTAAATTCAAAATTCTGACCAATTTAAAAGCTCACAGCACCTGGTATTCCAAGTGAGTCTCCCACACATGTACTAACCAGGCCCATGCCTGCTTGGCTTCCAAGATCTGATGAGATTGGGCACTCCCAGGCAGGTATGGCCTTGAGCTGGAGTACAGCATAGAAAACATAGTATATACAGATTTGTCACAATTTTAAACAACTTCAGCAACAAAGGCAACTTTCTTTAACCAGACAACTAAAACACATTTTTCTACAATCAGTCGTCAAGTCCTGAATTCCATGATCGCATTCATCCCAGGTAGATTTTTTTTCTGTCAATTCAAAATTCTGACCAATTTAAAAGCTCACAGCACCTGGTATTCCAAGTGAGTCTCCTGCACATGTACTAACCAGGCCCGTGCCTGTTTGGCTTCCAAGATCTGGCGAGATTGGGCACTCTCAGGCGGGTATGGCCGTGAGCTGGAGTACAGTATAGAAAACATAGTATATATAGATTTGTCACAATTTTAAACAACTTCAGCAACAAAGGCAACTTTCTTTAAGCAGACAACTAAAACACATTTTTCTACAATCAGTCGTCAAGTCCTGAATTCCATGATTGCATTCATCCCAGGAAGATTTTTTTCCTTAAATTCAAAATTCTGACCAATTTAAAAGCTCACAGCACCTGGTATTCCAAGTGAGTCTCCCGCACATGTACTAACCAGGCCCGTGCCTGCTTGGCTTCCAAGATCTGATGAGATTGGGCACTCCCAGGCAGGTGTGGCCGTGAGCCGGAGTACAGTATAGAAACATAGTATATATAGATTTGTCACAATTTTAAACAACTTCAGCAACAAAGGCAACTTTCTTTAACCAGACAACTAAAACACATTTTTCTACAATCAGTTGTCAAGTCCTGAATTCCATGATCGCATTCATCCCAGGAAGATTTTTTTCTTTAAATTCAAAATTCTGACCAATTTAAAAGCTCACAGCACCTGGTATTCCAAGTGAGTCTCCTGCACATGTACTAACCAGGCCCATGCCTGCTTGGCTTCCAAGATCTGGCGAGATTGGGCACTCTCAGGCGGGTATGGCCGTGAGCGGGAGTACGGTATAGAAAACATAGTATATATAGATTTGTCACAATTTTAAACAACTTCAGCAACAAAGGCAACTTTCTTTAACCAGACAACTAAAACACATTTTTCTACAATCAGTCGTCAAGTCCTGAATTCCATGATTGCATTCATTCCAGGAAGATTTTTTTCTTTAAATTCAAAATTCTGACCAATTTAAAAGCTCACAGCACCTGGTATTCCAAGTGAGTCTCCCGCACATGTACTAACCAGGCCCGTGCCTACTTGGCTTCCAAGATCTGATGAGATTGGGCACTCCCAGGCAGGTGTGGCCGTGAGCCGGAGTACAGTATAGAAACATAGTATATATAGATTTGTCACAATTTTAAACAACTTCAGCAACAAAGGCAACTTTCTTTAACCAGACAACTAAAACACATTTTTCTACAATCAGTCGTCAAGTCCTGAATTCCATGATTGCATTCAACCCAGGAAGATTTTTTTCTTTAAATTCAAAATTCTGACCAATTTAAAAGCTCACAGCACCTGGTATTCCAAGTGAGTCTCCCACACATGTACTAACCAGGCCCATGCCTGCTTGGCTTCCAAGATCTGATGAGATTGGGCACTCCCAGGCAGGTATGGCCTTGAGCTGGAGTACAGCATAGAAAACATAGTATATATAGATTTGTCACAATTTTAAACAACTTCAGCAACAAAGGCAACTTTCTTTAACCAGACAACTAAAACACATTTTTCTACAATCAGTCGTCAAGTCCTGAATTCCATGATCGCATTCATCCCAGGTAGATTTTTTTTCTGTCAATTCAAAATTCTGACCAATTTAAAAGCTCACAGCACCTGGTATTCCAAGTGAGTCTCCTGCGCACGTACTAACCAGGCCCGCGGCTGCCTGGCTTCCAAGATCTGACGAGATTGGGCACTCCCAGGCAGGTATGGCCGTGAGCTGGAGTACAGTATAGAAAACATAGTATATATAGATTTGTCACAATTTTAAACAACTTCAGCAACAAAGGCAACTTTCTTTAACCAGACAACTAAAACACATTTTTCTACAATCAGTTGTCAAGTCCTGAATTCCATGATCGCATTCATCCCAGGAAGATTTTTTTCTTTTAATTCAAAATTCTGACCAATTTAAAAGCTCACAGCACCTGGTATTCCAAGTGAGTCTCCTGCACATGTACTAACCAGGCCCGTGCCTGCTTGGCTTCCAAGATCTGACGAGATTGGGCACTCTCAGGCGGGTATGGCCGTGAGCTGGAGTACGGTATAGAAAACATAGTATATATAGATTTGTCACAATTTTAAACAACTTCAGCAACAAAGGCAACTTTCTTTAACCAGACAACTAAAACACATTTTTCTACAATCAGTCGTCAAGTCCTGAATTCCATGATTGCATTCATCCCAGGAAGATTTTTTTCTTTAAATTCAAAATTCTGACCAATTTAAAAGCTCACAGCACCTGGTATTCCAAGTGAGTCTCCCGCACATGTACTAACCAGGCCCATGCCTGCTTGGCTTCCAAGATCTGATGAGATTGGGCACTCCCAGGCAGGCATGGCCGTGAGCCAGAGCACGTCATAGAAAACATAGTATATATAGATTTGTCACAATTTTAAACAACTTCAGCAACAAAGGCAACTTTCTTTAACCAGACAACTAAAACACATTCTTCTACAATCAGTCGTCAAGTCCTGAATTCCATGATCGCATTCATCCCAGGTAGATTTTTTTTCTGTCAATTCAAAATTCTGACCAATTTGAAAGCTCACAGCACCTGGTATTCCAAGTGAGTCTCCTGCGCATGTACTAACCAGGCCCGTGCCTGCTTGGCTTCCAAGATCTGACGAGTTTGGGCACTCCCAGGCAGGTATGGCCGTGAGCTGGAGTACAGTATAGAAAACATAGTATATATAGATTTGTCACAATTTTAAACAACTTCAGCAACAAAGGCAACTTTCTTTAACCAGACAACGACAACACATTTTTATACAATCAGTCGTCAAGTCCTGAATTCCATGATCGCATTCATCCCAGGTAGATTTTTTTTCTGTCAATTCAAAATTCTGACCAATTTAAAAGCTCACAGCACCTGGTATTCCAAGTGAGTCTCCTGCGCATGTACTAACCAGGCCCGTGCCTGCTTGGCTTCCAAGATCTGACGAGTTTGGGCACTCCCAGGCAGGTATGGCCGTGAGCTGGAGTACAGTATAGAAAACATAGTATATATAGATTTGTCACAATTTTAAACAACTTCAGCAACAAAGGCAACTTTCTTTAACCAGACAACTAAAACACATTTTTCTACAATCAGTTGTCAAGTCCTGAATTCCATGATCGCATTCATCCCAGGAAGATTTTTTCCTTTAAATTCAAAATTCTGACCAATTTAAAAGCTCACAGCACCTGGTATTCCAAGTGAGTCTCCTGCACATGTACTAACCAGGCCCGTGCCTGCTTGGCTTCCAAGATCTGATGAGATTGGGCACTCCCAGGCAGGTACGGCCGTGAGCTAGAGCACATCATAGAAAACATAGTATATATAGATTTGTCACAATTTTAAACAACTTCAGCAACAAAGGCAACTTTCTTTAACAAGACAAGTACAACACATTTTTATACAATCAGTCGTCAAGTCCTGAATTCCATGATCACATTCATCCCAGGTAGATTTTTTTTCTTTAAATTCAAAATTCTGACCAATTTAAAAGCTCACAGCACCTGGTATTCCAAGTGAGTCTCCTGCACATGCACTAACCAGGCCCATGCCTGCTTGGCTTCCAAGATCTGATGAGATTGGGCACTCCCAGGCAGGTATGGCCGTGAGCTGGAGTACAGCATAGAAAACATAGTATATATAGATTTGTCACAATTTTAAACAACTTCAGCAACAAAGGCAACTTTCTTTAACCAGACACCTAAAACACATTTTTCTACAATCAGTCGTCAAGTCCTGAATTCCATGATTGCATTCATCCCAGGAAGATTTTTTTCTTTAAATTCAAGATTCTGACCAATTTAAAAGCTCACAGCACCTGGTATTCCAAGTGAGTCTCCCGCACATGTACTAACCAGGCCCGTGCCTACTTGGCTTCCAAGATCTGATGAGATTGGGCACTCCCAGGCAGGTGTGGCCGTGAGCCGGAGTACGGTATAGAAACATAGTATATATAGATTTGTCACAATTTTAAACAACTTCAGCAACAAAGGCAACTTTCTTTAACCAGACAACTAAAACACATTTTTCTACAATCAGTTGTCAAGTCCTGAATTCCATTATCGCATTCATCCCAGGAAGATTTTTTTCTTTCAATTCAAAATTCTGACCAATTTAAAAGCTCACAGCACCTGGTATTCCAAGTGAGTCCAGCACCTGGTATTCCAAGTGAGTCTCCTGCACATGTACTAACCAGGCCCGTGCCTGCTTGGCTTCCAAGATCTGGCGAGATTGGGCACTCTCAGGCGGGTATGGCCGTGAGCTGGAGTACGGTATAGAAAACATAGTATATATAGATTTGTCACAATTTTAAACAACTTCAGCAACAAAGGCAACTTTCTTTAACCAGACAACTAAAACACATTTTTCTACAATCAGTCGTCAAGTCCTGAATTCCATGATTGCATTCATTCCAGGAAGATTTTTTTCTTTAAATTCAAAATTCTGACCAATTTAAAAGCTCACAGCACCTGGTATTCCAAGTGAGTCTCCCACACATGTACTAACCAGGCCCGTGCCTACTTGGCTTCCAAGATCTGATGAGATTGGGCACTCCCAGGCAGGTGTGGCCGTGAGCCGGAGTACAGTATAGAAACATAGTATATATAGATTTGTCACAATTTTAAACAACTTCAGCAACAAAGGCAACTTTCTTTAACCAGACAACTAAAACACATTTTTCTACAATCAGTCGTCAAGTCCTGAATTCCATGATTGCATTCAACCCAGGAAGATTTTTTTCTTTAAATTCAAAATTCTGACCAATTTAAAAGCTCACAGCACCTGGTATTCCAAGTGAGTCTCCCGCACATGTACCAACCAGGCCCATGCCTGCTTGGCTTCCAAGATCTGATGAGATTGGGCACTCCCAGGCAGGTATGGCCTTGAGCTGGAGTACAGCATAGAAAACATAGTATATATAGATTTGTCACAATTTTAAACAACTTCAGCAACAAAGGCAACTTTCTTTAACCAGACAACTAAAACACATTTTTCTACAATCAGTCGTCAAGTCCTGAATTCCATGATCGCATTCATCCCAGGTAGATTTTTTTTCTGTCAATTCAAAATTCTGACCAATTTAAAAGCTCACAGCACCTGGTATTCCAAGTGAGTCTCCTGCGCACGTACTAACCAGGCCCGCGGCTGCCTGGCTTCCAAGATCTGACGAGATTGGGCACTCCCAGGCAGGTATGGCCGTGAGCTGGAGTACAGTATAGAAAACATAGTATATATAGATTTGTCACAATTTTAAACAACTTCAGCAACAAAGGCAACTTTCTTTAACCAGACAACTAAAACACATTTTTCTACAATCAGTTGTCAAGTCCTGAATTCCATGATCGCATTCATCCCAGGAAGATTTTTTTCTTTAAATTCAAAATTCTGACCAATTTAAAAGCTCACAGCACCTGGTATTCCAAGTGAGTCTCCTGCACATGTACTAACCAGGCCCGTGCCTGCTTGGCTTCCAAGATCTGACGAGATTGGGCACTCTCAGGCGGGTATGGCCGTGAGCTGGAGTACGGTATAGAAAACATAGTATATATAGATTTGTCACAATTTTAAACAACTTCAGCAACAAAGGCAACTTTCTTTAACCAGACAACTAAAACACATTTTTCTACAATCAGTCGTCAAGTCCTGAATTCCATGATTGCATTCATTCCAGGAAGATATTTTTCTTTAAATTCAAAATTCTGACCAATTTAAAAGCTCACAGCACCTGGTATTCCAAGTGAGTCTCCCGCACATGTACTAACCAGGCCCGTGCCTACTTGGCTTCCAAGATCTGATGAGATTGGGCACTCCCAGGCAGGTGTGGCCGTGAGCCGGAGTACAGTATAGAAACATAGTATATATAGATTTGTCACAATTTTAAACAACTTCAGCAACAAAGGCAACTTTCTTTAACCAGACAACTAAAACACATTTTTCTACAATCAGTCGTCAAGTCCTGAATTCCATGATTGCATTCAACCCAGGAAGATTTTTTTCTTTAAATTCAAAATTCTGACCAATTTAAAAGCTCACAGCACCTGGTATTCCAAGTGAGTCTCCCGCACATGTACCAACCAGGCCCATGCCTGCTTGGCTTCCAAGATCTGATGAGATTGGGCACTCCCAGGCAGGTATGGCCTTGAGCTGGAGTACAGCATAGAAAACATAGTATATATAGATTTGTCACAATTTTAAACAACTTCAGCAACAAAGGCAACTTTCTTTAACCAGACAACGACAACACATTTTTATACAATCAGTCGTCAAGTCCTGAATTCCATGATCGCATTCATCCCAGGTAGATTTTTTTTCTGTCAATTCAAAATTCTGACCAATTTAAAAGCTCACAGCACCTGGTATTCCAAGTGAGTCTCCTGCGCATGTACTAACCAGGCCCGTGCCTGCTTGGCTTCCAAGATCTGACGAGTTTGGGCACTCCCAGGCAGGTATGGCCGTGAGCTGGAGTACAGTATAGAAAACATAGTATATATAGATTTGTCACAATTTTAAACAACTTCAGCAACAAAGGCAACTTTCTTTAACCAGACAACTAAAACACATTTTTCTACAATCAGTTGTCAAGTCCTGAATTCCATGATCGCATTCATCCCAGGAAGATTTTTTCCTTTAAATTCAAAATTCTGACCAATTTAAAAGCTCACAGCACCTGGTATTCCAAGTGAGTCTCCTGCACATGTACTAACCAGGCCCGTGCCTGCTTGGCTTCCAAGATCTGATGAGATTGGGCACTCCCAGGCAGGTATGGCCGTGAGCTAGAGCACATCATAGAAAACATAGTATATATAGATTTGTCACAATTTTAAACAACTTCAGCAACAAAGGCAACTTTCTTTAACAAGACAAGTACAACACATTTTTATACAATCAGTCGTCAAGTCCTGAATTCCATGATCACATTCATCCCAGGTAGATTTTTTTTCTTTAAATTCAAAATTCTGACCAATTTAAAAGCTCACAGCACCTGGTATTCCAAGTGAGTCTCCTGCACATGCACTAACCAGGCCCATGCCTGCTTGGCTTCCAAGATCTGATGAGATTGGGCACTCCCAGGCAGGTATGGCCGTGAGCTGGAGTACAGCATAGAAAACATAGTATATATAGATTTGTCACAATTTTAAACAACTTCAGCAACAAAGGCAACTTTCTTTAACCAGACACCTAAAACACATTTTTCTACAATCAGTCGTCAAGTCCTGAATTCCATGATCGCATTCATCCCAGGAAGATTTTTTTCTTTAAATTCAAAATTCTGACCAATTTAAAAGCTCACAGCACCTGGTATTCCAAGTGAGTCTCCTGCACATGTACTAACCAGGCCCGTGCCTGCTTGGCTTCCAAGATCTGGCGAGATTGGGCACTCTCAGACGGGTATGGCCGTGAGCTGGAGTACGGTATAGAAAACATAGTATATATAGATTTGTCACAATTTTAAACAACTTCAGCAACAAAGGCAACTTTCTTTAACCAGACAACTAAAACACATTTTTCTACAATCAGTCGTCAAGTCCTGAATTCCATGATTGCATTCATCCCAGGAAGATTTTTTTCTTTAAATTCAAGATTCTGACCAATTTAAAAGCTCACAGCACCTGGTATTCCAAGTGAGTCTCCCGCACATGTACTAACCAGGCCCGTGCCTACTTGGCTTCCAAGATCTGATGAGATTGGGCACTCCCAGGCAGGTGTGGCCGTGAGCCGGAGTACGGTATAGAAACATAGTATATATAGATTTGTCACAATTTTAAACAACTTCAGCAACAAAGGCAACTTTCTTTAACCAGACAACTAAAACACATTTTTCTACAATCAGTTGTCAAGTCCTGAATTCCATTATCGCATTCATCCCAGGAAGATTTTTTTCTTTCAATTCAAAATTCTGACCAATTTAAAAGCTCACAGCACCTGGTATTCCAAGTGAGTCCAGCACCTGGTATTCCAAGTGAGTCTCCTGCACATGTACTAACCAGGCCCGTGCCTGCTTGGCTTCCAAGATCCGGCGAGATTGGGCACTCTCAGGCGGGTATGGCCGTGAGCTGGAGTACGGTATAGAAAACATAGTATATATAGATTTGTCACAATTTTAAACAACTTCAGCAACAAAGGCAACTTTCTTTAACCAGACAACTAAAACACATTTTTCTACAATCAGTCGTCAAGTCCTGAATTCCATGATTGCATTCATTCCAGGAAGATTTTTTTCTTTAAATTCAAAATTCTGACCAATTTAAAAGCTCACAGCACCTGGTATTCCAAGTGAGTCTCCCGCACATGTACTAACCAGGCCCGTGCCTACTTGGCTTCCAAGATCTGATGAGATTGGGCACTCCCAGGCAGGTGTGGCCGTGAGCCGGAGTACAGTATAGAAACATAGTATATATAGATTTGTCACAATTTTAAACAACTTCAGCAACAAAGGCAACTTTCTTTAACCAGACAACTAAAACACATTTTTCTACAATCAGTCGTCAAGTCCTGAATTCCATGATTGCATTCAACCCAGGAAGATTTTTTTCTTTAAATTCAAAATTCTGACCAATTTAAAAGCTCACAGCACCTGGTATTCCAAGTGAGTCTCCCGCACATGTACCAACCAGGCCCATGCCTGCTTGGCTTCCAAGATCTGATGAGATTGGGCACTCCCAGGCAGGTATGGCCTTGAGCTGGAGTACAGCATAGAAAACATAGTATATATAGATTTGTCACAATTTTAAACAACTTCAGCAACAAAGGCAACTTTCTTTAACCAGACAACTAAAACACATTTTTCTACAATCAGTCGTCAAGTCCTGAATTCCATGATCGCATTCATCCCAGGTAGATTTTTTTTCTGTCAATTCAAAATTCTGACCAATTTAAAAGCTCACAGCACCTGGTATTCCAAGTGAGTCTCCTGCGCACGTACTAACCAGGCCCGCGGCTGCCTGGCTTCCAAGATCTGACGAGATTGGGCACTCCCAGGCAGGTATGGCCGTGAGCTGGAGTACAGTATAGAAAACATAGTATATATAGATTTGTCACAATTTTAAACAACTTCAGCAACAAAGGCAACTTTCTTTAACCAGACAACTAAAACACATTTTTCTACAATCAGTTGTCAAGTCCTGAATTCCATGATCGCATTCATCCCAGGAAGATTTTTTTCTTTAAATTCAAAATTCTGACCAATTTAAAAGCTCACAGCACCTGGTATTCCAAGTGAGTCTCCTGCACATGTACTAACCAGGCCCGTGCCTGCTTGGCTTCCAAGATCTGACGAGATTGGGCACTCTCAGGCGGGTATGGCCGTGAGCTGGAGTACGGTATAGAAAACATAGTATATATAGATTTGTCACAATTTTAAACAACTTCAGCAACAAAGGCAACTTTCTTTAACCAGACAACTAAAACACATTTTTCTACAATCAGTCGTCAAGTCCTGAATTCCATGATTGCATTCATTCCAGGAAGATATTTTTCTTTAAATTCAAAATTCTGACCAATTTAAAAGCTCACAGCACCTGGTATTCCAAGTGAGTCTCCCGCACATGTACTAACCAGGCCCGTGCCTACTTGGCTTCCAAGATCTGATGAGATTGGGCACTCCCAGGCAGGTGTGGCCGTGAGCCGGAGTACAGTATAGAAACATAGTATATATAGATTTGTCACAATTTTAAACAACTTCAGCAACAAAGGCAACTTTCTTTAACCAGACAACTAAAACACATTTTTCTACAATCAGTCGTCAAGTCCTGAATTCCATGATTGCATTCAACCCAGGAAGATTTTTTTCTTTAAATTCAAAATTCTGACCAATTTAAAAGCTCACAGCACCTGGTATTCCAAGTGAGTCTCCCGCACATGTACCAACCAGGCCCATGCCTGCTTGGCTTCCAAGATCTGATGAGATTGGGCACTCCCAGGCAGGTATGGCCTTGAGCTGGAGTACAGCATAGAAAACATAGTATATATAGATTTGTCACAATTTTAAACAACTTCAGCAACAAAGGCAACTTTCTTTAACCAGACAACTAAAACACATTTTTCTACAATCAGTCGTCAAGTCCTGAATTCCATGATCGCATTCATCCCAGGTAGATTTTTTTTCTGTCAATTCAAAATTCTGACCAATTTAAAAGCTCACAGCACCTGGTATTCCAAGTGAGTCTCCTGCGCACGTACTAACCAGGCCCGCGGCTGCCTGGCTTCCAAGATCTGACGAGATTGGGCACTCCCAGGCAGGTATGGCCGTGAGCTGGAGTACAGTATAGAAAACATAGTATATATAGATTTGTCACAATTTTAAACAACTTCAGCAACAAAGGCAACTTTCTTTAACCAGACAACTAAAACACATTTTTCTACAATCAGTTGTCAAGTCCTGAATTCCATGATTGCATTCATCCCAGGAAGATTTTTTTCTTTAAATTCAAAATTCTGACCAATTTAAAAGCTCACAGCACCTGGTATTCCAAGTGAGTCTCCTGCACATGTACTAACCAGGCCCGTGCCTGCTTGGCTTCCAAGATCTGACGAGATTGGGCACTCTCAGGCGGGTATGGCCGTGAGCTGGAGTACGGTATAGAAAACATAGTATATATAGATTTGTCACAATTTTAAACAACTTCAGCAACAAAGGCAACTTTCTTTAACCAGACAACTAAAACACATTTTTCTACAATCAGTCGTCAAGTCCTGAATTCCATGATTGCATTCATTCCAGGAAGATATTTTTCTTTAAATTCAAAATTCTGACCAATTTAAAAGCTCACAGCACCTGGTATTCCAAGTGAGTCTCCCGCACATGTACTAACCAGGCCCGTGCCTACTTGGCTTCCAAGATCTGATGAGATTGGGCACTCCCAGGCAGGTGTGGCCGTGAGCCGGAGTACAGTATAGAAACATAGTATATATAGATTTGTCACAATTTTAAACAACTTCAGCAACAAAGGCAACTTTCTTTAACCAGACAACTAAAACACATTTTTCTACAATCAGTCGTCAAGTCCTGAATTCCATGATTGCATTCAACCCAGGAAGATTTTTTTCTTTAAATTCAAAATTCTGACCAATTTAAAAGCTCACAGCACCTGGTATTCCAAGTGAGTCTCCCGCACATGTACCAACCAGGCCCATGCCTGCTTGGCTTCCAAGATCTGATGAGATTGGGCACTCCCAGGCAGGTATGGCCTTGAGCTGGAGTACAGCATAGAAAACATAGTATATATAGATTTGTCACAATTTTAAACAACTTCAGCAACAAAGGCAACTTTCTTTAACCAGACAACTAAAACACATTTTTCTACAATCAGTCGTCAAGTCCTGAATTCCATGATCGCATTCATCCCAGGTAGATTTTTTTTCTGTCAATTCAAAATTCTGACCAATTTAAAAGCTCACAGCACCTGGTATTCCAAGTGAGTCTCCTGCGCACGTACTAACCAGGCCCGCGGCTGCCTGGCTTCCAAGATCTGACGAGATTGGGCACTCCCAGGCAGGTATGGCCGTGAGCTGGAGTACAGTATAGAAAACATAGTATATATAGATTTGTCACAATTTTAAACAACTTCAGCAACAAAGGCAACTTTCTTTAACCAGACAACTAAAACACATTTTTCTACAATCAGTTGTCAAGTCCTGAATTCCATGATCGCATTCATCCCAGGAAGATTTTTTTCTTTAAATTCAAAATTCTGACCAATTTAAAAGCTCACAGCACCTGGTATTCCAAGTGAGTCTCCTGCACATGTACTAACCAGGCCCGTGCCTGCTTGGCTTCCAAGATCTGACGAGATTGGGCACTCTCAGGCGGGTATGGCCGTGAGCTGGAGTACGGTATAGAAAACATAGTATATATAGATTTGTCACAATTTTAAACAACTTCAGCAACAAAGGCAACTTTCTTTAACCAGACAACTAAAACACATTTTTCTACAATCAGTCGTCAAGTCCTGAATTCCATGATTGCATTCATCCCAGGAAGATTTTTTTCTTTAAATTCAAAATTCTGACCAATTTAAAAGCTCACAGCACCTGGTATTCCAAGTGAGTCTCCCGCACATGTACTAACCAGGCCCATGCCTGCTCGGCTTCCAAGATCTGATGAGATTGGGCACTCCCAGGCAGGCATGGCCGTGAGCCAGAGCACGTCATAGAAAACATAGTATATATAGATTTGTCACAATTTTAAACAACTTCAGCAACAAAGGCAACTTTCTTTAACCAGACAACTAAAACACATTTTTCTACAATCAGTCGTCAAGTCCTGAATTCCATGATCGCATTCATCCCAGGTAGATTTTTTTTCTGTCAATTCAAAATTCTGACCAATTTGAAAGCTCACAGCACCTGGTATTCCAAGTGAGTCTCCTGCGCATGTACTAACCAGGCCCGTGCCTGCTTGGCTTCCAAGATCTGACGAGTTTGGGCACTCCCAGGCAGGTATGGCCGTGAGCTGGAGTACAGTATAGAA
This sequence comes from Brachionichthys hirsutus, assembly GCF_040956055.1. Taxonomy (NCBI): domain Eukaryota; kingdom Metazoa; phylum Chordata; class Actinopteri; order Lophiiformes; family Brachionichthyidae; genus Brachionichthys; species Brachionichthys hirsutus. Next base: position 1,313,754 of record NC_090903.1, read on the forward strand.
AACATAGTATATATAGATTTGTCACAATTTTAAACAACTTCAGCAACAAAGGCAACTTTCTTTAACCAGACAACGACAACACATTTTTATACAATCAGTCGTCAAGTCTTGAATTCCATGATCGCATTCATCCCAGGTAGATTTTTTTTCTTTAAATCCAAAATTCTGACCAATTTAAAAGCTCACAGCACCTGGTATCCCAAGTGAGTCTCCTGCACATGTACTAACCAGGCCCATGCCTGCTTGGCTTCCAAGATCTGATGGGATTGGGCACTCCCAGGCAGGTATGGCCGTGAGCTAGAGCACATCATAGAAAACATAGTATATATAGATTTGTCACAATTTTAAACAACTTCAGCAACAAAGGCAACTTTCTTTAACCAGACAACTAAAACACATTTTTCTACAATCAGTCGTCAAGTCCTGAATTCCATGATCGCATTCATCCCAGGTAGATTTTTTTTCTGTCAATTCAAAATTCTGACCAATTTGAAAGCTCACAGCACCTGGTATTCCAAGTGAGTCTCCTGCGCATGTACTAACCAGGCCCGTGCCTGCTTGGCTTCCAAGATCTGACGAGTTTGGGCACTCCCAGGCAGGTATGGCCGTGAGCTGGAGTACAGTATAGAAAACATAGTATATATAGATTTGTCACAATTTTAAACAACTTCAGCAACAAAGGCAACTTTCTTTAACCAGACAACGACAACACATTTTTATACAATCAGTCGTCAAGTCTTGAATTCCATGATCGCATTCATCCCAGGTAGATTTTTTTTCTTTAAATCCAAAATTCTGACCAATTTAAAAGCTCACAGCACCTGGTATTCCAAGTGAGTCTCCTGCGCATGTACTAACCAGGCCCGCGCCTGCTTGGCTTCCAAGATCTGACGAGATTGGGCACTCTCAGGCGGGTATGGCCGTGAGCTGGAGTACAGCATAGAAAACATAGTATATATAGATTTGTCACAATTTTAAACAACTTCAGCAACAAAGGCAACTTTCTTTAACCAGACAACTAAAACACATTTTTCTACAATCAGTCGTCAAGTCCTGAATTCCATGATCGCATTCATCCCAGGTAGATTTTTTTTCTGTCAATTCAAAATTCTGACCAATTTAAAAGCTCACAGCACCTGGTATTCCAAGTGAGTCTCCTGCGCACGTACTAACCAGGCCCATGCCTGCTTGGCTTCCAAGATCTGATGACATTGGGCACTCCCAGGCAGGTATGGCCGTGAGCTGGAGTACAGTATAGAAAACATAGTATATATAGATTTGTCACAATTTTAAACAACTTCAGCAACAAAGGCAACTTTCTTTAACCAGACAACTAAAACACATTTTTCTACAATCAGTCGTCAAGTCCTGAATTCCATGATTGCATTCATCCCAGGAAGATTTTTTTCTTTAAATTCAAAATTCTGACCAATTTAAAAGCTCACAGCACCTGGTATTCCAAGTGAGTCTCCCGCACATGTACTAACCAGGCCCGTGCCTGCTTGGCTTCCAACATCTGATGAGATTGGGCACTCCCAGGCAGGTATGGCCGTGAGCTGGAGTACAGTATAGAAAACATAGTATATATAGATTTGTCACAATTTTAAACAACTTCAGCAACAAAGGCAACTTTCTTTAACCAGACAACGACAACACATTTTTATACAATTAGTCGTCAAGTCCTGAATTCCATGATCGCATTCATCCCAGGTAGATTTTTTTTCTGTCAATTCAAAATTCTGACCAATTTAAAAGCTCACAGCACCTGGTATTCCAAGTGAGTCTCCTGCGCATGTACTAACCAGGCCCATGCCTGCTTGGCTTCCAAGATCTGATGAGATTGGGCACTCCCAGGCAGGTATGGCCGTGAGCCGGAGCACAGTATAGAAAACATAGTATATATAGATTTGTCACAATTTTAAACAACTTCAGCAACAAAGGCAACTTTCTTTAACCAGACAACTAAAACACATTTTTCTACAATCAGTCGTCAAGTCCTGAATTCCATGATCGCATTCATCACAGGTAGATTTTTTTCTTTAAATTCAAAATTCTGACCAATTTAAAAGCTCACAGCACCTGGTATTCCAAGTGAGTCTCCCGCACATGTACTAACCAGGCCCGTGCCCGCTTGGCTTCCAAGATCTGATGAGATTGGGCACTCCCAGGCAGGTATGGCCGTGAGCTGGAGTACAGTATAGAAAACATAGTATATATAGATTTGTCACAATTTTAAACAACTTCAGCAACAAAGGCAACTTTCTTTAACCAGACAACTAAAACACATTTTTCTACAATCAGTTGTCAAGTCCTGAATTCCATGATCGCATTCATCCCAGGAAGATTTTTTCCTTTAAATTCAAAATTCTGACCAATTTAAAAGCTCACAGCACCTGGTATTCCAAGTGAGTCTCCTGCACATGTACTAACCAGGCCCGTGCCTGCTTGGCTTCCAAGATCTGATGAGATTGGGCACTCCCAGGCAGGTATGGCCGTGAGCTAGAGCACATCATAGAAAACATAGTATATATAGATTTGTCACAATTTTAAACAACTTCAGCAACAAAGGCAACTTTCTTTAACAAGACAAGTACAACACATTTTTATACAATCAGTCGTCAAGTCCTGAATTCCATGATCACATTCATCCCAGGTAGATTTTTTTTCTTTAAATTCAAAATTCTGACCAATTTAAAAGCTCACAGCACCTGGTATTCCAAGTGAGTCTCCTGCACATGCACTAACCAGGCCCATGCCTGCTTGGCTTCCAAGATCTGATGAGATTGGGCACTCCCAGGCAGGTATGGCCGTGAGCTGGAGTACAGTATAGAAAACATAGTATATATAGATTTGTCACAATTTTAAACAACTTCAGCAACAAAGGCAACTTTCTTTAACCAGACACCTAAAACACATTTTTCTACAATCAGTCGTCAAGTCCTGAATTCCATGATCGCATTCATCCCAGGAAGATTTTTTTCTTTAAATTCAAAATTCTGACCAATTTAAAAGCTCACAGCACCTGGTATTCAAAGTGAGTCTCCTGCACATGTACTAACCAGGCCCGTGCCTGCTTGGCTTCCAAGATCTGGCGAGATTGGGCACTCTCAGACGGGTATGGCCGTGAGCTGGAGTACGGTATAGAAAACATAGTATATATAGATTTGTCACAATTTTAAACAACTTCAGCAACAAAGGCAACTTTCTTTAACCAGACAACTAAAACACATTTTTCTACAATCAGTCGTCAAGTCCTGAATTCCATGATTGCATTCATCCCAGGAAGATTTTTTTCTTTAAATTCAAAATTCTGACCAATTTAAAAGCTCACAGCACCTGGTATTCCAAGTGAGTCCAGCACCTGGTATTCCAAGTGAGTCTCCTGCACATGTACTAACCAGGCCCGTGCCTGCTTGGCTTCCAAGATCTGGCGAGATTGGGCACTCTCAGGCGGGTATGGCCGTGAGCTGGAGTACGGTATAGAAAACATAGTATATATAGATTTGTCACAATTTTAAACAACTTCAGCAACAAAGGCAACTTTCTTTAACCAGACAACTAAAACACATTTTTCTACAATCAGTCGTCAAGTCCTGAATTCCATGATTGCATTCATTCCAGGAAGATTTTTTTCTTTAAATTCAAAATTCTGACCAATTTAAAAGCTCACAGCACCTGGTATTCCAAGTGAGTCTCCCGCACATGTACTAACCAGGCCCGTGCCTACTTGGCTTCCAAGATCTGATGAGATTGGGCACTCCCAGGCAGGTGTGGCCGTGAGCCGGAGTACAGTATAGAAACATAGTATATATAGATTTGTCACAATTTTAAACAACTTCAGCAACAAAGGCAACTTTCTTTAACCAGACAACTAAAACACATTTTTCTACAATCAGTCGTCAAGTCCTGAATTCCATGATTGCATTCAACCCAGGAAGATTTTTTTCTTTAAATTCAAAATTCTGACCAATTTAAAAGCTCACAGCACCTGGTATTCCAAGTGAGTCTCCCGCACATGTACCAACCAGGCCCATGCCTGCTTGGCTTCCAAGATCTGATGAGATTGGGCACTCCCAGGCAGGTATGGCCTTGAGCTGGAGTACAGCATAGAAAACATAGTATATATAGATTTGTCACAATTTTAAACAACTTCAGCAACAAAGGCAACTTTCTTTAACCAGACAACTAAAACACATTTTTCTACAATCAGTCGTCAAGTCCTGAATTCCATGATCGCATTCATCCCAGGTAGATTTTTTTTCTGTCAATTCAAAATTCTGACCAATTTAAAAGCTCACAGCACCTGGTATTCCAAGTGAGTCTCCTGCGCACGTACTAACCAGGCCCGCGGCTGCCTGGCTTCCAAGATCTGACGAGATTGGGCACTCCCAGGCAGGTATGGCCGTGAGCTGGAGTACAGTATAGAAAACATAGTATATATAGATTTGTCACAATTTTAAACAACTTCAGCAACAAAGGCAACTTTCTTTAACCAGACAACTAAAACACATTTTTCTACAATCAGTTGTCAAGTCCTGAATTCCATGATCGCATTCATCCCAGGAAGATTTTTTTCTTTAAATTCAAAATTCTGACCAATTTAAAAGCTCACAGCACCTGGTATTCCAAGTGAGTCTCCTGCACATGTACTAACCAGGCCCGTGCCTGCTTGGCTTCCAAGATCTGACGAGATTGGGCACTCTCAGGCGGGTATGGCCGTGAGCTGGAGTACGGTATAGAAAACATAGTATATATAGATTTGTCACAATTTTAAACAACTTCAGCAACAAAGGCAACTTTCTTTAACCAGACAACTAAAACACATTTTTCTACAATCAGTCGTCAAGTCCTGAATTCCATGATTGCATTCATCCCAGGAAGATTTTTTTCTTTAAATTCAAAATTCTGACCAATTTAAAAGCTCACAGCACCTGGTATTCCAAGTGAGTCTCCCGCACATGTACTAACCAGGCCCATGCCTGCTCGGCTTCCAAGATCTGATGAGATTGGGCACTCCCAGGCAGGCATGGCCGTGAGCCAGAGCACGTCATAGAAAACATAGTATATATAGATTTGTCACAATTTTAAACAACTTCAGCAACAAAGGCAACTTTCTTTAACCAGACAACTAAAACACATTTTTCTACAATCAGTCGTCAAGTCCTGAATTCCATGATCGCATTCATCCCAGGTAGATTTTTTTTCTGTCAATTCAAAATTCTGACCAATTTGAAAGCTCACAGCACCTGGTATTCCAAGTGAGTCTCCTGCGCATGTACTAACCAGGCCCGTGCCTGCTTGGCTTCCAAGATCTGACGAGTTTGGGCACTCCCAGGCAGGTATGGCCGTGAGCTGGAGTACAGTATAGAAAACATAGTATATATAGATTTGTCACAATTTTAAACAACTTCAGCAACAAAGGCAACTTTCTTTAACCAGACAACGACAACACATTTTTATACAATCAGTCGTCAAGTCTTGAATTCCATGATCGCATTCATCCCAGGTAGATTTTTTTTCTTTAAATCCAAAATTCTGACCAATTTAAAAGCTCACAGCACCTGGTATCCCAAGTGAGTCTCCTGCACATGTACTAACCAGGCCCATGCCTGCTTGGCTTCCAAGATCTGATGGGATTGGGCACTCCCAGGCAGGTATGGCCGTGAGCTAGAGCACGTCATAGAAAACATAGTATATATAGATTTGTCACAATTTTAAACAACTTCAGCAACAAAGGCAACTTTCTTTAACCAGACAACTAAAACACATTTTTCTACAATCAGTCGACAAGTCCTGAATTCCATGATCGCATTCATCCCAGGTAGATTTTTTTTCTGTCAATTCAAAATTCTGACCAATTTGAAAACTCACAGCATCTGGTATTCCAAGCAAGTCTCCTGCACATGTACTAACCAGGCCCGTGCCTGCTTGGCTTCCAAGATCTGATGACATTGGGCACTCCCAGGCAGGTATGGCCGTGAGCTGGAGTACAGTATAGAAAACATAGTATATATAGATTTGTCACAATTTTAAACAACTTCAGCAACAAAGGCAACTTTCTTTAACCAGACAACTAAAACACATTTTTCTACAATCAGTCGTCAAGTCCTGAATTCCATGATTGCATTCATCCCAGGAAGATTTTTTTCTTTAAATTCAAAATTCTGACCAATTTAAAAGCTCACAGCACCTGGTATTTCAAGTGAGTCTCCCGCACATGTACTAACCAGGCCCGTGCCTGCTTGGCTTCCAAGATCTGATGACATTGGGCACTCCCAGGCAGGTATGGCCGTGAGCTGGAGTACAGTATAGAAAACATAGTATATATAGATTTGTCACAATTTTAAACAACTTCAGCAACAAAGGCAACTTTCTTTAACCAGACAACTAAAACACATTTTTCTACAATCAGTCGTCAAGTCCTGAATTCCATGATTGCATTCATCCCAGGAAGATTTTTTTCTTTAAATTCAAAATTCTGACCAATTTAAAAGCTCACAGCACCTGGTATCCCAAGTGAGTCTCCTGCACATGTACTAACCAGGCCCATGCCTGCTTGGCTTCCAAGATCTGATGAGATTGGGCACTCCCAGGCAGGTATGGCCGTGAGCTGGAGTACGGTATAGAAAACATAGTATATATAGATTTGTCACAATTTTAAACAACTTCAGCAACAAAGGCAACTTTCTTTAACCAGACAACTAAAACACATTTTTCTACAATCAGCCGTCAAGTCCTGAATTCCATGATCGCATTCATCCCAGGTAGATTTTTTTTCTGTCAATTCAAAATTCTGACCAATTTAAAAGCTCACAGCACCTGGTATTCCAAGTGAGTCTCCTGCGCATGTACTAACCAGGCCCGCGCCTGCTTGGCTTCCAAGATCTGACGAGATTGGGCACTCCCAGGCAGGTATGGCCGTGAGCTGGAGTACAGTATAGAAAACATAGTATATATAGATTTGTCACAATTTTAAACAACTTCAGCAACAAAGGCAACTTTCTTTAACCAGACAACTAAAACACATTTTTCTACAATCAGCCGTCAAGTCCTGAATTCCATGATCGCATTCATCCCAGGTAGATTTTTTTTCTGTCAATTCAAAATTCTGACCAATTTAAAAGCTCACAGCACCTGGTATTCCAAGTGAGTCTCCTGCGCATGTACTAACCAGGCCCGCGCCTGCTTGGCTTCCAAGATCTGACGAGATTGGGCACTCCCAGGCAGGTATGGCCGTGAGCTGGAGTACAGTATAGAAAACATAGTATATATAGATTTGTCACAATTTTAAACAACTTCAGCAACAAAGGCAACTTTCTTTAACCAGACAACTAAAACACATTTTTCTACAATCAGTTGTCAAGTCCTGAATTCCATGATCGCATTCATCCCAGGAAGATTTTTTTCTTTTAATTCAAAATTCTGACCAATTTAAAAGCTCACAGCACCTGGTATTCCAAGTGAGTCTCCTGCACATGTACTAACCAGGCCCGTGCCTGCTTGGCTTCCAAGATCTGACGAGATTGGGCACTCTCAGGCGGGTATGGCCGTGAGCTGGAGTATGGTATAGAAAACATAGTATATATAGATTTGTCACAATTTTAAACAACTTCAGCAACAAAGGCAACTTTCTTTAACCAGACAACTAAAACACATTTTTCTACAATCAGTCGTCAAGTCCTGAATTCCATGATCGCATTCATCCCAGGTAGATTTTTTTTCTGTCAATTCAAAATTCTGACCAATTTGAAAACTCACAGCATCTGGTATTCCAAGCGAGTCTCCTGCACATGTACTAACCAGGCCCGTGCCTGCTTGGCTTCCAAGATCTGATGACATTGGGCACTCCCAGGCAGGTATGGCCATGAGCTGGAGTACAGTATAGAAAACATAGTATATATAGATTTGTCACAATTTTAAACAACTTCAGCAACAAAGGCAACTTTCTTTAACCAGACAACGACAACACATTTTTATACAATCAGTCGTCAAGTCCTGAATTCCATGATCGCATTCATCCCAGGTAGATTTTTTTTCTGTCAATTCAAAATTCTGACCAATTTAAAAGCTCACAGCACCTGGTATTCCAAGTGAGTCTCCTGCGCATGTACTAACCAGGCCCGTGCCTGCTTGGCTTCCAAGATCTGACGAGTTTGGGCACTCCCAGGCAGGTATGGCCGTGAGCTGGAGTACAGTATAGAAAACATAGTATATATAGATTTGTCACAATTTTAAACAACTTCAGCAACAAAGGCAACTTTCTTTAACCAGACAACGACAACACATTTTTATACAATCAGTCGTCAAGTCTTGAATTCCATGATCGCATTCATCCCAGGTAGATTTTTTTTCTTTAAATCCAAAATTCTGACCAATTTAAAAGCTCACAGCACCTGGTATCCCAAGTGAGTCTCCTGCACATGTACTAACCAGGCCCATGCCTGCTCGGCTTCCAAGATCTGATGGGATTGGGCACTCCCAGGCAGGTATGGCCGTGAGCTAGAGCACGTCATAGAAAACATAGTATATATAGATTTGTCACAATTTTAAACAACTTCAGCAACAAATGCAACTTTCTTTAACCAGACAACTAAAACACATTTTTCTACAATCAGTCGTCAAGTCCTGAATTCCATGATCGCATTCATCCCAGGTAGATTTTGTTTCTGTCAATTCAAAATTCTGACCAATTTGAAAACTCACAGCATCTGGTATTCCAAGCGAGTCTCCTGCACATGTACTAACCAGGCCCATGCCTGCTTGGCTTCCAAGATCTGATGACATTGGGCACTCCCAGGCAGGTATGGCCGTGAGCTGGAGTACAGTATAGAAAACATAGTATATATAGATTTGTCACAATTTTAAACAACTTCAGCAACAAAGGCAACTTTCTTTAACCAGACAACTAAAACACATTTTTCTACAATCAGTCGTCAAGTCCTGAATTCCATGATTGCATTCATCCCAGGAAGATTTTTTTCTTTAAATTCAAAATTCTGACCAATTTAAAAGCTCACAGCACCTGGTATCCCAAGTGAGTCTCCCGCACATGTACTAACCAGGCCCATGCCTGCTTGGCTTCCAAGATCTGATGAGATTGGGCACTCCCAGGCAGGTATGGCCGTGAGCTGGAGTACGGTATAGAAAACATAGTATATATAGATTTGTCACAATTTTAAACAACTTCAGCAACAAAGGCAACTTTCTTTAACCAGACAACTAAAACACATTTTTCTACAATCAGCCGTCAAGTCCTGAATTCCATGATCGCATTCATCCCAGGTAGATTTTTTTTCTGTCAATTCAAAATTCTGACCAATTTAAAAGCTCACAGCACCTGGTATTCCAAGTGAGTCTCCTGCGCATGTACTAACCAGGCCCGTGCCTGCTTGGCTTCCAAGATCTGACGAGTTTGGGCACTCCCAGGTAGGTATGGCCGTGAGCTGGAGTACAGTATAGAAAACATAGTATATATAGATTTGTCACAATTTTAAACAACTTCAGCAACAAAGGCAACTTTCTTTAACCAGACAACGACAACACATTTTTATACAATCAGTCGTCAAGTCTTGAATTCCATGATCGCATTCATCCCAGGTAGATTTTTTTTCTTTAAATCCAAAATTCTGACCAATTTAAAAGCTCACAGCACCTGGTATCCCAAGTGAGTCTCCTGCACATGTACTAACCAGGCCCATGCCTGCTTGGCTTCCAAGATCTGATGGGATTGGGCACTCCCAGGCAGGTATGGCCGTGAGCTAGAGCACGTCATAGAAAACATAGTATATATAGATTTGTCACAATTTTAAACAACTTCAGCAACAAAGGCAACTTTCTTTAACCAGACAACTAAAACACATTTTTCTACAATCAGTCGTCAAGTCCTGAATTCCATGATCGCATTCATCCCAGGTAGATTTTTTTTCTGTCAATTCAAAATTCTGACCAATTTGAAAACTCACAGCATCTGGTATTCCAAGCGAGTCTCCTGCACATGTACTAACCAGGCCCGTGCCTGCTTGGCTTCCAAGATCTGATGACATTGGGCACTCCCAGGCAGGTATGGCCGTGAGCTGGAGTACAGTATAGAAAACATAGTATATATAGATTTGTCACAATTTTAAACAACTTCAGCAACAAAGGCAACTTTCTTTAACCAGACAACTAAAACACATTTTTCTACAATCAGTCGTCAAGTCCTGAATTCCATGATTGCATTCATCCCAGGAAGATTTTTTTCTTTAAATTCAAAATTCTGACCAATTTAAAAGCTCACAGCACCTGGTATCCCAAGTGAGTCTCCCGCACATGTACTAACCAGGCCCATGCCTGCTTGGCTTCCAAAATCTGATGAGATTGGGCACTCCCAGGCAGGTATGGCCGTGAGCTGGAGTACGGTATAGAAAACATAGTATATATAGATTTGTCACAATTTTAAACAACTTCAGCAACAAAGGCAACTTTCTTTAACCAGACAACTAAAACACATTTTTCTACAATCAGCCGTCAAGTCCTGAATTCCATGATCGCATTCATCCCAGGTAGATTTTTTTTCTGTCAATTCAAAATTCTGACCAATTTAAAAGCTCACAGCACCTGGTATTCCAAGTGAGTCTCCTGCGCATGTACTAACCAGGCCCGTGCCTGCTTGGCTTCCAAGATCTGACGAGTTTGGGCACTCCCAGGCAGGTATGGCCGTGAGCTGGAGTACAGTATAGAAAACATAGTATATATAGATTTGTCACAATTTTAAACAACTTCAGCAACAAAGGCAACTTTCTTTAACCAGACAACGACAACACATTTTTATACAATCAGTCGTCAAGTCTTGAATTCCATGATCGCATTCATCCCAGGTAGATTTTTTTTCTTTAAATCCAAAATTCTGACCAATTTAAAAGCTCACAGCACCTGGTATCCCAAGTGAGTCTCCTGCACATGTACTAACCAGGCCCATGCCTGCTTGGCTTCCAAGACCTGATGGGATTGGGCACTCCCAGGCAGGTATGGCCGTGAGCTAGAGCACGTCATAGAAAACATAGTATATATAGATTTGTCACAATTTTAAACAACTTCAGCAACAAAGGCAACTTTCTTTAACCAGACAACTAAAACACATTTTTCTACAATCAGTCGTCAAGTCCTGAATTCCATGATCGCATTCATCCCAGGTAGATTTTTTTTCTGTCAATTCAAAATTCTGACCAATTTGAAAACTCACAGCATCTGGTATTCCAAGCGAGTCTCCTGCACATGTACTAACCAGGCCCGTGCCTGCTTGGCTTCCAAGATCTGATGACATTGGGCACTCCCAGGCAGGTATGGCCGTGAGCTGGAGTACAGTATAGAAAACATAGTATATATAGATTTGTCACAATTTTAAACAACTTCAGCAACAAAGGCAACTTTCTTTAACCAGACAACTAAAACACATTTTTCTACAATCAGTCGTCAAGTCCTGAATTCCATGATTGCATTCATCCCAGGAAGATTTTTTTCTTTAAATTCAAAATTCTGACCAATTTAAAAGCTCACAGCACCTGGTATTCCAAGTGAGTCTCCCGCACATGTACTAACCAGGCCCATGCCTGCTTGGCTTCCAAGATCTGATGAGATTGGGCACTCCCAGGCAGGTATGGCCGTGAGCTGGAGTACGGTATAGAAAACATAGTATATATAGATTTGTCACAATTTTAAACAACTTCAGCAACAAAGGCAACTTTCTTTAACCAGACAACTAAAACACATTTTTCTACAATCAGCCGTCAAGTCCTGAATTCCATGATCGCATTCATCCCAGGTAGATTTTTTTTCTGTCAATTCAAAATTCTGACCAATTTAAAAGCTCACAGCACCTGGTATTCCAAGTGAGTCTCCTGCGCATGTACTAACCAGGCCCGTGCCTGCTTGGCTTCCAAGATCTGACGAGTTTGGGCACTCCCAGGCAGGTATGGCTGTGAGCTGGAGTACAGTATAGAAAACATAGTATATATAGATTTGTCACAATTTTAAACAACTTCAGCAACAAAGGCAACTTTCTTTAACCAGACAACGACAACACATTTTTATACAATCAGTCGTCAAGTCTTGAATTCCATGATCGCATTCATCGCAGGTAGATTTTTTTTCTTTAAATCCAAAATTCTGACCAATTTAAAAGCTCACAGCACCTGGTATTCCAAGTGAGTCTCCCGCACATGTACTAACCAGGCCCATGCCTGCTCGGCTTCCAAGATCTGATGAGATTGGGCACTCCCAGGCAGGCATGGCCGTGAGCCAGAGCACGTCATAGAAAACATAGTATATATAGATTTGTCACAATTTTAAACAACTTCAGCAACAAAGGCAACTTTCTTTAACCAGACAACTAAAACACATTTTTCTACAATCAGTCGTCAAGTCCTGAATTCCATGATCGCATTCATCCCAGGTAGATTTTTTTTCTGTCAATTCAAAATTCTGACCAATTTGAAAGCTCACAGCACCTGGTATTCCAAGTGAGTCTCCTGCGCATGTACTAACCAGGCCCGTGCCTGCTTGGCTTCCAAGATCTGACGAGTTTGGGCACTCCCAGGCAGGTATGGCCGTGAGCTGGAGTACAGTATAGAAAACATAGTATATATAGATTTGTCACAATTTTAAACAACTTCAGCAACAAAGGCAACTTTCTTTAACCAGACAACGACAACACATTTTTATACAATCAGTCGTCAAGTCTTGAATTCCATGATCGCATTCATCCCAGGTAGATTTTTTTTCTTTAAATCCAAAATTCTGACCAATTTAAAAGCTCACAGCACCTGGTATCCCAAGTGAGTCTCCTGCACATGTACTAACCAGGCCCATGCCTGCTTGGCTTCCAAGATCTGATGGGATTGGGCACTCCCAGGCAGGTATGGCCGTGAGCTAGAGCACGTCATAGAAAACATAGTATATATAGATTTGTCACAATTTTAAACAACTTCAGCAACAAAGGCAACTTTCTTTAACCAGACAACTAAAACACATTTTTCTACAATCAGTCGTCAAGTCCTGAATTCCATGATCGCATTCATCCCAGGTAGATTTTTTTTCTGTCAATTCAAAATTCTGACCAATTTGAAAACTCACAGCATCTGGTATTCCAAGCGAGTCTCCTGCACATGTACTAACCAGGCCCGTGCCTGCTTGGCTTCCAAGATCTGATGACATTGGGCACTCCCAGGCAGGTATGGCCGTGAGCTGGAGTACAGTATAGAAAACATAGTATATATAGATTTGTCACAATTTTAAACAACTTCAGCAACAAAGGCAACTTTCTTTAACCAGACAACTAAAACACATTTTTCTACAATCAGTCGTCAAGTCCTGAATTCCATGATTGCATTCATCCCAGGAAGATTTTTTTCTTTAAATTCAAAATTCTGACCAATTTAAAAGCTCACAGCACCTGGTATTTCAAGTGAGTCTCCCACACATGTACTAACCAGGCCCGTGCCTGCTTGGCTTCCAAGATCTGATGACATTGGGCACTCCCAGGCAGGTATGGCCGTGAGCTGGAGTACAGTATAGAAAACATAGTATATATAGATTTGTCACAATTTTAAACAACTTCAGCAACAAAGGCAACTTTCTTTAACCAGACAACTAAAACACATTTTTCTACAATCAGTCGTCAAGTCCTGAATTCCATGATTGCATTCATCCCAGGAAGATTTTTTTCTTTAAATTCAAAATTCTGACCAATTTAAAAGCTCACAGCACCTGGTATCCCAAGTGAGTCTCCTGCACATGTACTAACCAGGCCCATGCCTGCTTGGCTTCCAAGATCTGATGAGATTGGGCACTCCCAGGCAGGTATGGCCGTGAGCTGGAGTACGGTATAGAAAACATAGTATATATAGATTTGTCACAATTTTAAACAACTTCAGCAACAAAGGCAACTTTCTTTAACCAGACAACTAAAACACATTTTTCTACAATCAGCCGTCAAGTCCTGAATTCCATGATCGCATTCATCCCAGGTAGATTTTTTTTCTGTCAATTCAAAATTCTGACCAATTTAAAAGCTCACAGCACCTGGTATTCCAAGTGAGTCTCCTGCGCATGTACTAACCAGGCCCGCGCCTGCTTGGCTTCCAAGATCTGACGAGATTGGGCACTCCCAGGCAGGTATGGCCGTGAGCTGGAGTACAGTATAGAAAACATAGTATATATAGATTTGTCACAATTTTAAACAACTTCAGCAACAAAGGCAACTTTCTTTAACCAGACAACTAAAACACATTTTTCTACAATCAGCCGTCAAGTCCTGAATTCCATGATCGCATTCATCCCAGGTAGATTTTTTTTCTGTCAATTCAAAATTCTGACCAATTTAAAAGCTCACAGCACCTGGTATTCCAAGTGAGTCTCCTGCGCATGTACTAACCAGGCCCGCGCCTGCTTGGCTTCCAAGATCTGACGAGATTGGGCACTCCCAGGCAGGTATGGCCGTGAGCTAGAGCACGTCATAGAAAACATAGTATATATAGATTTGTCACAATTTTAAACAACTTCAGCAACAAATGCAACTTTCTTTAACCAGACAACTAAAACACATTTTTCTACAATCAGTCGTCAAGTCCTGAATTCCATGATCGCATTCATCCCAGGTAGATTTTGTTTCTGTCAATTCAAAATTCTGACCAATTTGAAAACTCACAGCATCTGGTATTCCAAGCGAGTCTCCTGCACATGTACTAACCAGGCCCGTGCCTGCTTGGCTTCCAAGATCTGATGACATTGGGCACTCCCAGGCAGGTATGGCCGTGAGCTGGAGTACAGTATAGAAAACATAGTATATATAGATTTGTCACAATTTTAAACAACTTCAGCAACAAAGGCAACTTTCTTTAACCAGACAACTAAAACACATTTTTCTACAATCAGTCGTCAAGTCCTGAATTCCATGATTGCATTCATCCCAGGAAGATTTTTTTCTTTAAATTCAAAATTCTGACCAATTTAAAAGCTCACAGCACCTGGTATCCCAAGTGAGTCTCCCGCACATGTACTAACCAGGCCCATGCCTGCTTGGCTTCCAAGATCTGATGAGATTGGGCACTCCCAGGCAGGTATGGCCGTGAGCTGGAGTACGGTATAGAAAACATAGTATATATAGATTTGTCACAATTTTAAACAACTTCAGCAACAAAGGCAACTTTCTTTAACCAGACAACTAAAACACATTTTTCTACAATCAGCCGTCAAGTCCTGAATTCCATGATCGCATTCATCCCAGGTAGATTTTTTTTCTGTCAATTCAAAATTCTGACCAATTTAAAAGCTCACAGCACCTGGTATTCCAAGTGAGTCTCCTGCGCATGTACTAACCAGGCCCGTGCCTGCTTGGCTTCCAAGATCTGACGAGTTTGGGCACTCCCAGGTAGGTATGGCCGTGAGCTGGAGTACAGTATAGAAAACATAGTATATATAGATTTGTCACAATTTTAAACAACTTCAGCAACAAAGGCAACTTTCTTTAACCAGACAACGACAACACATTTTTATACAATCAGTCGTCAAGTCTTGAATTCCATGATCGCATTCATCCCAGGTAGATTTTTTTTCTTTAAATCCAAAATTCTGACCAATTTAAAAGCTCACAGCACCTGGTATCCCAAGTGAGTCTCCTGCACATGTACTAACCAGGCCCATGCCTGCTTGGCTTCCAAGATCTGATGGGACTGGGCACTCCCAGGCAGGTATGGCCGTGAGCTAGAGCACGTCATAGAAAACATAGTATATATAGATTTGTCACAATTTTAAACAACTTCAGCAACAAAGGCAACTTTCTTTAACCAGACAACTAAAACACATTTTTCTACAATCAGTCGTCAAGTCCTGAATTCCATGATCGCATTCATCCCAGGTAGATTTTTTTTCTGTCAATTCAAAATTCTGACCAATTTGAAAACTCACAGCATCTGGTATTCCAAGCGAGTCTCCTGCACATGTACTAACCAGGCCCGTGCCTGCTTGGCTTCCAAGATCTGATGACATTGGGCACTCCCAGGCAGGTATGGCCGTGAGCTGGAGTACAGTATAGAAAACATAGTATATATAGATTTGTCACAATTTTAAACAACTTCAGCAACAAAGGCAACTTTCTTTAACCAGACAACTAAAACACATTTTTCTACAATCAGTCGTCAAGTCCTGAATTCCATGATTGCATTCATCCCAGGAAGATTTTTTTCTTTAAATTCAAAATTCTGACCAATTTAAAAGCTCACAGCACCTGGTATCCCAAGTGAGTCTCCCGCACATGTACTAACCAGGCCCATGCCTGCTTGGCTTCCAAAATCTGATGAGATTGGGCACTCCCAGGCAGGTATGGCCGTGAGCTGGAGTACGGTATAGAAAACATAGTATATATAGATTTGTCACAATTTTAAACAACTTCAGCAACAAAGGCAACTTTCTTTAACCAGACAACTAAAACACATTTTTCTACAATCAGCCGTCAAGTCCTGAATTCCATGATCGCATTCATCCCAGGTAGATTTTTTTTCTGTCAATTCAAAATTCTGACCAATTTAAAAGCTCACAGCACCTGGTATTCCAAGTGAGTCTCCTGCGCATGTACTAACCAGGCCCGTGCCTGCTTGGCTTCCAAGATCTGACGAGTTTGGGCACTCCCAGGCAGGTATGGCCGTGAGCTGGAGTACAGTATAGAAAACATAGTATATATAGATTTGTCACAATTTTAAACAACTTCAGCAACAAAGGCAACTTTCTTTAACCAGACAACGACAACACATTTTTATACAATCAGTCGTCAAGTCTTGAATTCCATGATCGCATTCATCCCAGGTAGATTTTTTTTCTTTAAATCCAAAATTCTGACCAATTTAAAAGCTCACAGCACCTGGTATCCCAAGTGAGTCTCCTGCACATGTACTAACCAGGCCCATGCCTGCTTGGCTTCCAAGATCTGATGGGATTGGGCACTCCCAGGCAGGTATGGCCGTGAGCTAGAGCACGTCATAGAAAACATAGTATATATAGATTTGTCACAATTTTAAACAACTTCAGCAACAAAGGCAACTTTCTTTAACCAGACAACTAAAACACATTTTTCTACAATCAGTCGTCAAGTCCTGAATTCCATGATCGCATTCATCCCAGGTAGATTTTTTTTCTGTCAATTCAAAATTCTGACCAATTTGAAAACTCACAGCATCTGGTATTCCAAGCGAGTCTCCTGCACATGTACTAACCAGGCCCGTGCCTGCTTGGCTTCCAAGATCTGATGACATTGGGCACTCCCAGGCAGGTATGGCCGTGAGCTGGAGTACAGTATAGAAAACATAGTATATATAGATTTGTCACAATTTTAAACAACTTCAGCAACAAAGGCAACTTTCTTTAACCAGACAACTAAAACACATTTTTCTACAATCAGTCGTCAAGTCCTGAATTCCATGATTGCATTCATCCCAGGAAGATTTTTTTCTTTAAATTCAAAATTCTGACCAATTTAAAAGCTCACAGCACCTGGTATTCCAAGTGAGTCTCCCGCACATGTACTAACCAGGCCCATGCCTGCTTGGCTTCCAAGATCTGATGAGATTGGGCACTCCCAGGCAGGTATGGCCGTGAGCTGGAGTACGGTATAGAAAACATAGTATATATAGATTTGTCACAATTTTAAACAACTTCAGCAACAAAGGCAACTTTCTTTAACCAGACAACTAAAACACATTTTTCTACAATCAGCCGTCAAGTCCTGAATTCCATGATCGCATTCATCCCAGGTAGATTTTTTTTCTGTCAATTCAAAATTCTGACCAATTTAAAAGCTCACAGCACCTGGTATTCCAAGTGAGTCTCCTGCGCATGTACTAACCAGGCCCGTGCCTGCTTGGCTTCCAAGATCTGACGAGTTTGGGCACTCCCAGGCAGGTATGGCTGTGAGCTGGAGTACAGTATAGAAAACATAGTATATATAGATTTGTCACAATTTTAAACAACTTCAGCAACAAAGGCAACTTTCTTTAACCAGACAACGACAACACATTTTTATACAATCAGTCGTCAAGTCTTGAATTCCATGATCGCATTCATCGCAGGTAGATTTTTTTTCTTTAAATCCAAAATTCTGACCAATTTAAAAGCTCACAGCACCTGGTATTCCAAGTGAGTCTCCCGCACATGTACTAACCAGGCCCATGCCTGCTCGGCTTCCAAGATCTGATGAGATTGGGCACTCCCAGGCAGGCATGGCCGTGAGCCAGAGCACGTCATAGAAAACATAGTATATATAGATTTGTCACAATTTTAAACAACTTCAGCAACAAAGGCAACTTTCTTTAACCAGACAACTAAAACACATTTTTCTACAATCAGTCGTCAAGTCCTGAATTCCATGATCGCATTCATCCCAGGTAGATTTTTTTTCTGTCAATTCAAAATTCTGACCAATTTGAAAGCTCACAGCACCTGGTATTCCAAGTGAGTCTCCTGCGCATGTACTAACCAGGCCCGTGCCTGCTTGGCTTCCAAGATCTGACGAGTTTGGGCACTCCCAGGCAGGTATGGCCGTGAGCTGGAGTACAGTATAGAAAACATAGTATATATAGATTTGTCACAATTTTAAACAACTTCAGCAACAAAGGCAACTTTCTTTAACCAGACAACGACAACACATTTTTATACAATCAGTCGTCAAGTCTTGAATTCCATGATCGCATTCATCCCAGGTAGATTTTTTTTCTTTAAATCCAAAATTCTGACCAATTTAAAAGCTCACAGCACCTGGTATCCCAAGTGAGTCTCCTGCACATGTACTAACCAGGCCCATGCCTGCTTGGCTTCCAAGATCTGATGGGATTGGGCACTCCCAGGCAGGTATGGCCGTGAGCTAGAGCACGTCATAGAAAACATAGTATATATAGATTTGTCACAATTTTAAACAACTTCAGCAACAAAGGCAACTTTCTTTAACCAGACAACTAAAACACATTTTTCTACAATCAGTCGTCAAGTCCTGAATTCCATGATCGCATTCATCCCAGGTAGATTTTTTTTCTGTCAATTCAAAATTCTGACCAATTTGAAAACTCACAGCATCTGGTATTCCAAGCGAGTCTCCTGCACATGTACTAACCAGGCCCGTGCCTGCTTGGCTTCCAAGATCTGATGACATTGGGCACTCCCAGGCAGGTATGGCCGTGAGCTGGAGTACAGTATAGAAAACATAGTATATATAGATTTGTCACAATTTTAAACAACTTCAGCAACAAAGGCAACTTTCTTTAACCAGACAACTAAAACACATTTTTCTACAATCAGTCGTCAAGTCCTGAATTCCATGATTGCATTCATCCCAGGAAGATTTTTTTCTTTAAATTCAAAATTCTGACCAATTTAAAAGCTCACAGCACCTGGTATTTCAAGTGAGTCTCCCGCACATGTACTAACCAGGCCCGTGCCTGCTTGGCTTCCAAGATCTGATGACATTGGGCACTCCCAGGCAGGTATGGCCGTGAGCTGGAGTACAGTATAGAAAACATAGTATATATAGATTTGTCACAATTTTAAACAACTTCAGCAACAAAGGCAACTTTCTTTAACCAGACAACTAAAACACATTTTTCTACAATCAGTCGTCAAGTCCTGAATTCCATGATTGCATTCATCCCAGGAAGATTTTTTTCTTTAAATTCAAAATTCTGACCAATTTAAAAGCTCACAGCACCTGGTATCCCAAGTGAGTCTCCTGCACATGTACTAACCAGGCCCATGCCTGCTTGGCTTCCAAGATCTGATGAGATTGGGCACTCCCAGGCAGGTATGGCCGTGAGCTGGAGTACGGTATAGAAAACATAGTATATATAGATTTGTCACAATTTTAAACAACTTCAGCAACAAAGGCAACTTTCTTTAACCAGACAACTAAAACACATTTTTCTACAATCAGCCGTCAAGTCCTGAATTCCATGATCGCATTCATCCCAGGTAGATTTTTTTTCTGTCAATTCAAAATTCTGACCAATTTAAAAGCTCACAGCACCTGGTATTCCAAGTGAGTCTCCTGCGCATGTACTAACCAGGCCCGCGCCTGCTTGGCTTCCAAGATCTGACGAGATTGGGCACTCCCAGGCAGGTATGGCCGTGAGCTGGAGTACGGTATAGAAAACATAGTATATATAGATTTGTCACAATTTTAAACAACTTCAGCAACAAAGGCAACTTTCTTTAACCAGACAACTAAAACACATTTTTCTACAATCAGCCGTCAAGTCCTGAATTCCATGATCGCATTCATCCCAGGTAGATTTTTTTTCTGTCAATTCAAAATTCTGACCAATTTAAAAGCTCACAGCACCTGGTATTCCAAGTGAGTCTCCTGCGCATGTACTAACCAGGCCCGCGCCTGCTTGGCTTCCAAGATCTGACGAGATTGGGCACTCCCAGGCAGGTATGGCCGTGAGCTGGAGTACAGTATAGAAAACATAGTATATATAGATTTGTCACAATTTTAAACAACTTCAGCAACAAAGGCAACTTTCTTTAACCAGACAACTAAAACACATTTTTCTACAATCAGTCGTCAAGTCCTGAATTCCATGATCGCATTCATCCCAGGTAGATTTTTTTTCTGTCAATTCAAAATTCTGACCAATTTGAAAACTCACAGCATCTGGTATTCCAAGCGAGTCTCCTGCACATGTACTAACCAGGCCCGTGCCTGCTTGGCTTCCAAGATCTGATGACATTGGGCACTCCCAGGCAGGTATGGCCATGAGCTGGAGTACAGTATAGAAAACATAGTATATATAGATTTGTCACAATTTTAAACAACTTCAGCAACAAAGGCAACTTTCTTTAACCAGACAACGACAACACATTTTTATACAATCAGTCGTCAAGTCCTGAATTCCATGATCGCATTCATCCCAGGTAGATTTTTTTTCTGTCAATTCAAAATTCTGACCAATTTAAAAGCTCACAGCACCTGGTATTCCAAGTGAGTCTCCTGCGCATGTACTAACCAGGCCCGTGCCTGCTTGGCTTCCAAGATCTGACGAGTTCGGGCACTCCCAGGCAGGTATGGCCGTGAGCTGGAGTACAGTATAGAAAACATAGTATATATAGATTTGTCACAATTTTAAACAACTTCAGCAACAAAGGCAACTTTCTTTAACCAGACAACGACAACACATTTTTATACAATCAGTCGTCAAGTCTTGAATTCCATGATCGCATTCATCCCAGGTAGATTTTTTTTCTTTAAATCCAAAATTCTGACCAATTTAAAAGCTCACAGCACCTGGTATCCCAAGTGAGTCTCCTGCACATGTACTAACCAGGCCCATGCCTGCTTGGCTTCCAAGATCTGATGGGATTGGGCACTCCCAGGCAGGTATGGCCGTGAGCTAGAGCACGTCATAGAAAACATAGTATATATAGATTTGTCACAATTTTAAACAACTTCAGCAACAAATGCAACTTTCTTTAACCAGACAACTAAAACACATTTTTCTACAATCAGTCGTCAAGTCCTGAATTCCATGATCGCATTCATCCCAGGTAGATTTTTTTTCTGTCAATTCAAAATTCTGACCAATTTGAAAACTCACAGCATCTGGTATTCCAAGCGAGTCTCCTGCACATGTACTAACCAGGCCCGTGCCTGCTTGGCTTCCAAGATCTGACGACATTGGGCACTCCCAGGCAGGTATGGCCGTGAGCTGGAGTACAGCATAGAAAACATAGTATATATAGATTTGTCACAATTTTAAACAACTTCAGCAACAAAGGCAACTTTCTTTAACCAGACAACTAAAACACATTTTTCTACAATCAGTCGTCAAGTCCTGAATTCCATGATTGCATTCATCCCAGGAAGATTTTTTTCTTTAAATTCAAAATTCTGACCAATTTAAAAGCTCACAGCACCTGGTATCCCAAGTGAGTCTCCCGCACATGTACTAACCAGGCCCATGCCTGCTTGGCTTCCAAGATCTGATGAGATTGGGCACTCCCAGGCAGGTATGGCCGTGAGCTGGAGTACGGTATAGAAAACATAGTATATATAGATTTGTCACAATTTTAAACAACTTCAGCAACAAAGGCAACTTTCTTTAACCAGACAACTAAAACACATTTTTCTACAATCAGCCGTCAAGTCCTGAATTCCATTATCGCATTCATCCCAGGTAGATTTTTTTTCTGTCAATTCAAAATTCTGACCAATTTAAAAGCTCACAGCACCTGGTATTCCAAGTGAGTCTCCTGCGCATGTACTAACCAGGCCCGTGCCTGCTTGGCTTCCAAGATCTGACGAGTTTGGGCACTCCCAGGCAGGTATGGCCGTGAGCTGGAGTACAGTATAGAAAACATAGTATATATAGATTTGTCACAATTTTAAACAACTTCAGCAACAAAGGCAACTTTCTTTAACCAGACAACGACAACACATTTTTATACAATCAGTCGTCAAGTCTTGAATTCCATGATCGCATTCATCCCAGGTAGATTTTTTTTCTTTAAATCCAAAATTCTGACCAATTTAAAAGCTCACAGCACCTGGTATCCCAAGTGAGTCTCCTGCACATGTACTAACCAGGCCCATGCCTGCTTGGCTTCCAAGATCTGATGGGATTGGGCACTCCCAGGCAGGTATGGCCGTGAGCTAGAGCACGTCATAGAAAACATAGTATATATAGATTTGTCACAATTTTAAACAACTTCAGCAACAAAGGCAACTTTCTTTAACCAGACAACTAAAACACATTTTTCTACAATCAGTCGTCAAGTCCTGAATTCCATGATCGCATTCATCCCAGGTAGATTTTTTTTCTGTCAATTCAAAATTCTGACCAATTTGAAAACTCACAGCATCTGGTATTCCAAGCGAGTCTCCTGCACATGTACTAACCAGGCCCGTGCCTGCTTGGCTTCCAAGATCTGATGACATTGGGCACTCCCAGGCAGGTATGGCCGTGAGCTGGAGTACAGTATAGAAAACATAGTATATATAGATTTGTCACAATTTTAAACAACTTCAGCAACAAAGGCAACTTTCTTTAACCAGACAACTAAAACACATTTTTCTACAATCAGTCGTCAAGTCCTGAATTCCATGATTGCATTCATCCCAGGAAGATTTTTTTCTTTAAATTCAAAATTCTGACCAATTTAAAAGCTCACAGCACCTGGTATCCCAAGTGAGTCTCCCGCACATGTACTAACCAGGCCCATGCCTGCTTGGCTTCCAAAATCTGATGAGATTGGGCACTCCCAGGCAGGTATGGCCGTGAGCTGGAGTACGGTATAGAAAACATAGTATATATAGATTTGTCACAATTTTAAACAACTTCAGCAACAAAGGCAACTTTCTTTAACCAGACAACTAAAACACATTTTTCTACAATCAGCCGTCAAGTCCTGAATTCCATGATCGCATTCATCCCAGGTAGATTTTTTTTCTGTCAATTCAAAATTCTGACCAATTTAAAAGCTCACAGCACCTGGTATTCCAAGTGAGTCTCCTGCGCATGTACTAACCAGGCCCGTGCCTGCTTGGCTTCCAAGATCTGACGAGTTTGGGCACTCCCAGGCAGGTATGGCCGTGAGCTGGAGTACAGTATAGAAAACATAGTATATATAGATTTGTCACAATTTTAAACAACTTCAGCAACAAAGGCAACTTTCTTTAACCAGACAACGACAACACATTTTTATACAATCAGTCGTCAAGTCTTGAATTCCATGATCGCATTCATCCCAGGTAGATTTTTTTTCTTTAAATCCAAAATTCTGACCAATTTAAAAGCTCACAGCACCTGGTATCCCAAGTGAGTCTCCTGCACATGTACTAACCAGGCCCATGCCTGCTTGGCTTCCAAGATCTGATGGGATTGGGCACTCCCAGGCAGGTATGGCCGTGAGCTAGAGCACGTCATAGAAAACATAGTATATATAGATTTGTCACAATTTTAAACAACTTCAGCAACAAAGGCAACTTTCTTTAACCAGACAACTAAAACACATTTTTCTACAATCAGTCGTCAAGTCCTGAATTCCATGATCGCATTCATCCCAGGTAGATTTTTTTTCTGTCAATTCAAAATTCTGACCAATTTGAAAACTCACAGCATCTGGTATTCCAAGCGAGTCTCCTGCACATGTACTAACCAGGCCCGTGCCTGCTTGGCTTCCAAGATCTGATGACATTGGGCACTCCCAGGCAGGTATGGCCGTGAGCTGGAGTACAGTATAGAAAACATAGTATATATAGATTTGTCACAATTTTAAACAACTTCAGCAACAAAGGCAACTTTCTTTAACCAGACAACTAAAACACATTTTTCTACAATCAGTCGTCAAGTCCTGAATTCCATGATTGCATTCATCCCAGGAAGATTTTTTTCTTTAAATTCAAAATTCTGACCAATTTAAAAGCTCACAGCACCTGGTATTCCAAGTGAGTCTCCCGCACATGTACTAACCAGGCCCATGCCTGCTTGGCTTCCAAGATCTGATGAGATTGGGCACTCCCAGGCAGGTATGGCCGTGAGCTGGAGTACGGTATAGAAAACATAGTATATATAGATTTGTCACAATTTTAAACAACTTCAGCAACAAAGGCAACTTTCTTTAACCAGACAACTAAAACACATTTTTCTACAATCAGCCGTCAAGTCCTGAATTCCATGATCGCATTCATCCCAGGTAGATTTTTTTTCTGTCAATTCAAAATTCTGACCAATTTAAAAGCTCACAGCACCTGGTATTCCAAGTGAGTCTCCTGCGCATGTACTAACCAGGCCCGTGCCTGCTTGGCTTCCAAGATCTGACGAGTTTGGGCACTCCCAGGCAGGTATGGCTGTGAGCTGGAGTACAGTATAGAAAACATAGTATATATAGATTTGTCACAATTTTAAACAACTTCAGCAACAAAGGCAACTTTCTTTAACCAGACAACGACAACACATTTTTATACAATCAGTCGTCAAGTCTTGAATTCCATGATCGCATTCATCCCAGGTAGATTTTTTTTCTTTAAATCCAAAATTCTGACCAATTTAAAAGCTCACAGCACCTGGTATCCCAAGTGAGTCTCCTGCACATGTACTAACCAGGCCCATGCCTGCTTGGCTTCCAAGATCTGATGGGATTGGGCACTCCCAGGCAGGTATGGCCGTGAGCTAGAGCACATCATAGAAAACATAGTATATATAGATTTGTCACAATTTTAAACAACTTCAGCAACAAAGGCAACTTTCTTTAACCAGACAACTAAAACACATTTTTCTACAATCAGTCGTCAAGTCCTGAATTCCATGATCGCATTCATCCCAGGTAGATTTTTTTTCTGTCAATTCAAAATTCTGACCAATTTGAAAACTCACAGCATCTGGTATTCCAAGCGAGTCTCCTGCACATGTACTAACCAGGCCCGTGCCTGCTTGGCTTCCAAGATCTGATGACATTGGGCACTCCCAGGCAGGTATGGCCGTGAGCTGGAGTACAGTATAGAAAACATAGTATATATAGATTTGTCACAATTTTAAACAACTTCAGCAACAAAGGCAACTTTCTTTAACCAGACAACTAAAACACATTTTTCTACAATCAGTCGTCAAGTCCTGAATTCCATGATTGCATTCATCCCAGGAAGATTTTTTTCTTTAAATTCAAAATTCTGACCAATTTAAAAGCTCACAGCACCTGGTATTTCAAGTGAGTCTCCCGCACATGTACTAACCAGGCCCATGCCTGCTTGGCTTCCAAGATCTGATGAGATTGGGCACTCCCAGGCAGGTATGGCCGTGAGCTGGAGTACGGTATAGAAAACATAGTATATATAGATTTGTCACAATTTTAAACAACTTCAGCAACAAAGGCAACTTTCTTTAACCAGACAACTAAAACACATTTTTCTACAATCAGCCGTCAAGTCCTGAATTCCATGATCGCATTCATCCCAGGTAGATTTTTTTTCTGTCAATTCAAAATTCTGACCAATTTAAAAGCTCACAGCACCTGGTATTCCAAGTGAGTCTCCTGCACATGTACTAACCAGGCCCGCGCCTGCTTGGCTTCCAGGATCTGACGAGATTGGGCACTCCCAGGCAGGTATGGCCGTGAGCTGGAGTACAGTATAGAAAACATAGTATATATAGATTTGTCACAATTTTAAACAACTTCAGCAACAAAGGCAACTTTCTTTAACCAGACAACTAAAACACATTTTTCTACAATCAGCCGTCAAGTCCTGAATTCCATGATCGCATTCATCCCAGGTAGATTTTTTTTCTGTCAATTCAAAATTCTGACCAATTTAAAAGCTCACAGCACCTGGTATTCCAAGTGAGTCTCCTGCACATGTACTAACCAGGCCCGCGCCTGCTTGGCTTCCAAGATCTGACGAGATTGGGCACTCCCAGGCAGGTATGGCCGTGAGCTGGAGTACAGTATAGAAAACATAGTATATATAGATTTGTCACAATTTTAAACAACTTCAGCAACAAAGGCAACTTTCTTTAACCAGACAACTAAAACACATTTTTCTACAATCAGCCGTCAAGTCCTGAATTCCATGATCGCATTCATCCCAGGTAGATTTTTTTTCTGTCAATTCAAAATTCTGACCAATTTAAAAGCTCACAGCACCTGGTATTCCAAGTGAGTCTCCTGCGCATGTACTAACCAGGCCCGTGCCTGCTTGGCTTCCAAGATCTGACGAGTTTGGGCACTCCCAGGCAGGTATGGCCGTGAGCTGGAGCACAGTATAGAAAACATAGTATATATAGATTTGTCACAATTTTAAACAACTTCAGCAACAAAGGCAACTTTCTTTAACCAGACAACGACAACACATTTTTATACAATCAGTCGTCAAGTCTTGAATTCCATGATCGCATTCATCCCAGGTAGATTTTTTTTCTTTAAATCCAAAATTCTGACCAATTTAAAAGCTCACAGCACCTGGTATCCCAAGTGAGTCTCCTGCACATGTACTAACCAGGCCCATGCCTGCTTGGCTTCCAAGATCTGATGGGATTGGGCACTCCCAGGCAGGTATGGCCGTGAGCTAGAGCACGTCATAGAAAACATAGTATATATAGATTTGTCACAATTTTAAACAACTTCAGCAACAAAGGCAACTTTCTTTAACCAGACAACTAAAACACATTTTTCTACAATCAGTCGTCAAGTCCTGAATTCCATGATCGCATTCATCCCAGGTAGATTTTTTTTCTGTCAATTCAAAATTCTGACCAATTTGAAAACTCACAGCATCTGGTATTCCAAGCGAGTCTCCTGCACATGTACTAACCAGGCCCGTGCCTGCTTGGCTTCCAAGATCTGATGACATTGGGCACTCCCAGGCAGGTATGGCCGTGAGCTGGAGTACAGTATAGAAAACATAGTATATATAGATTTGTCACAATTTTAAACAACTTCAGCAACAAAGGCAACTTTCTTTAACCAGACAACTAAAACACATTTTTCTACAATCAGTCGTCAAGTCCTGAATTCCATGATTGCATTCATCCCAGGAAGATTTTTTTCTTTAAATTCAAAATTCTGACCAATTTAAAAGCTCACAGCACCTGGTATTCCAAGTGAGTCTCCCGCACATGTACTAACCAGGCCCATGCCTGCTTGGCTTCCAAGATCTGATGAGATTGGGCACTCCCAGGCAGGTATGGCCGTGAGCTGGAGTACGGTATAGAAAACATAGTATATATAGATTTGTCACAATTTTAAACAACTTCAGCAACAAAGGCAACTTTCTTTAACCAGACAACTAAAACACATTTTTCTACAATCAGCCGTCAAGTCCTGAATTCCATGATCGCATTCATCCCAGGTAGATTTTTTTTCTGTCAATTCAAAATTCTGACCAATTTAAAAGCTCACAGCACCTGGTATTCCAAGTGAGTCTCCTGCGCATGTACTAACCAGGCCCGTGCCTGCTTGGCTTCCAAGATCTGACGAGTTTGGGCACTCCCAGGCAGGTATGGCCGTGAGCTGGAGTACAGTATAGAAAACATAGTATATATAGATTTGTCACAATTTTAAACAACTTCAGCAACAAAGGCAACTTTCTTTAACCAGACAACGACAACACATTTTTATACAATCAGTCGTCAAGTCTTGAATTCCATGATCGCATTCATCCCAGGTAGATTTTTTTTCTTTAAATCCAAAATTCTGACCAATTTAAAAGCTCACAGCACCTGGTATCCCAAGTGAGTCTCCTGCACATGTACTAACCAGGCCCATGCCTGCTTGGCTTCCAAGATCTGATGGGATTGGGCACTCCCAGGCAGGTATGGCCGTGAGCTAGAGCACATCATAGAAAACATAGTATATATAGATTTGTCACACTTTTAAACAACTTCAGCAACAAAGGCAACTTTCTTTAACCAGACAACTAAAACACATTTTTCTACAATCAGTCGTCAAGTCCTGAATTCCATGATCGCATTCATCCCAGGTAGATTTTTTTTCTGTCAATTCAAAATTCTGACCAATTTAAAAGCTCACAGCACCTGGTATTCCAAGTGAGTCTCCTGCACATGTACTAACCAGGCCCGTGCCTGCTTGGCTTCCAAGATCTGACGAGTTTGGGCACTCCCAGGCAGGTATGGCCGTGAGCTGGAGTACAGTATAGAAAACATAGTATATATAGATTTGTCACAATTTTAAACAACTTCAGCAACAAAGGCAACTTTCTTTAACCAGACAACTAAAACACATTTTTCTACAATCAGCCGTCAAGTCCTGAATTCCATGATCGCATTCATCCCAGGTAGATTTTTTTTCTGTCAATTCAAAATTCTGACCAATTTAAAAGCTCACAGCACCTGGTATTCCAGGTGAGTCTCCTGCACATGTACTAACCAGGCCCGTGCCTGCTTGGCTTCCAAGACCTGATGAGATTGGGCACTCCCAGGTAGGTATGGCCGTGAGCTAGAGGGCGTCATAGAAAACATAGTATATATAGATTTGTCACAATTTTAAACAACTTCAGCAACAAAGGCAACTTTCTTTAACCAGACAACGACAACACATTTTTATACAATCAGTTGTCAAGTCTTGAATTCCATGATCGCATTCATCCCAGGTAGATTTTTTTTCTTTAAATCCAAAATTCTGACCAATTTAAAAGCTCACAGCACCTGGTATCCCAAGTGAGTCTCCTGCACATGTACTAACCAGGCCCATGCCTGCTTGGCTTCCAAGACCTGATGAGATTGGGCACTCCCAGGTAGGTATGGCCGTGAGCTAGAGGGCGTCATAGAAAACATAGTATATATAGATTTGTCACAATTTTAAACAACTTCAGCAACAAAGGCAACTTTCTTTAACCAGACAACGACAACACATTTTTATACAATTAGTCGTCAAGTCCTGAATTCCATGATCGCATTCATCCCAGGTAGATTTTTTTTCTGTCAATTCAAAATTCTGACCAATTTAAAAGCTCACAGCACCTGGTATTCCAAGTGAGTCTCCTGCGCATGTACTAACCAGGCCCATGCCTGCTTGGCTTCCAAGATCTGATGAGATTGGGCACTCCCAGGCAGGTATGGCCGTGAGCCGGAGCACAGTATAGAAAACATAGTATATATAGATTTGTCACAATTTTAAACAACTTCAGCAACAAAGGCAACTTTCTTTAACCAGACAACTAAAACACATTTTTCTACAATCAGTCGTCAAGTCCTGAATTCCATGATCGCATTCATCCCAGGTAGATTTTTTTCTTTAAATCCAAAATTCTGACCAATTTAAAAGCTTGCAGCACCTGGTATTCCAAGTGAGTCTCCTGCACATGTACCAACCAGGCACATGCCCGCTTGGCTTCCAAGATCTGATGAGATTGGGTACTCCCAGGCAGGTATGGCCGTGAGCCGGAGCACAGTATAGAAAACATAGTATATATAGATTTGTCACAATTTTAAACAACTTCAGCAACAAAGGCAACTTTCTTTAACCAGACAACTAAAACACATTTTTCTACAATCAGTCGTCAAGTCCTGAATTCCATGATCGCATTCATCCCAGGTAGATTTTTTTCTTTAAATTCAAAATTCTGACCAATTTAAAAGCTCACAGCACCTGGTATTCCAAGTGAGTCTCCCACACATGTACTAACCAGGCCCGTGCCCGCTTGGCTTCCAAGATCTGATGAGATTGGGCACTCCCAGGCAGGTATGGCCGTGAGCTGGAGTACAGTATAGAAAACATAGTATATATAGATTTGTCACAATTTTAAACAACTTCAGCAACAAAGGCAACTTTCTTTAACCAGACAACTAAAACACATTTTTCTACAATCAGTTGTCAAGTCCTGAATTCCATGATCGCATTCATCCCAGGAAGATTTTTTCCTTTAAATTCAAAATTCTGACCAATTTAAAAGCTCACAGCACCTGGTATTCCAAGTGAGTCTCCTGCACATGTACTAACCAGGCCCGTGCCTGCTTGGCTTCCAAGATCTGGCGAGATTGGGCACTCCCAGGCAGGTATGGCCATGAGCTAGAGCACATCATAGAAAACATAGTATATATAGATTTGTCACAATTTTAAACAACTTCAGCAACAAAGGCAACTTTCTTTAACCAGACAACTAAAACACATTTTTCTACAATCAGTCATCAAGTCCTAAACTCCATGATCGCATTCATCCCAGGTAGATTTTTTTTCTGTCAATTCAAAATTCTGACCAATTTAAAAGCTCACAGCACCTGGTATTCCAAGTGAGTCTCCTGCACATGTACTAACCAGGCCCGTGCCTGCTTGGCTTCCAAGATCTGGCGAGATTGGGCACTCCCAGGCAGGTATGGCCGTGAGCTGGAGTACAGTATAGAAAACATAGTATATATAGATTTGTCACAATTTTAAACAACTTCAGCAACAAAGGCAACTTTCTTTAACCAGACAACTAAAACACATTTTTCTACAATAAGTTGTCAAGTCCTGAATTCCATGATCGCATTCATCCCAGGAAGATTTTTTCCTTTAAATTCAAAATTCTGACCAATTTAAAAGCTCACAGCACCTGGTATTCCAAGCGAGTCTCCTGCACATGTACTAACCAGGCCCGTGCCTGCTTGGCTTCCAAGATCTGACGAGATTGGGCACTCCCAGGCAGGTATGGCCGTGAGCTGGAGTACGGTATAGAAAACATAGTATATATAGATTTGTCACAATTTTAAACAACTTCAGCAACAAAGGCAACTTTCTTTTACCAGACAACTAAAACACATTTTTCTACAATCAGTCGTCAAGTCCTGAATTCCATGATCGCATTCATCCCAGGTAGATTTTTTTTCTGTCAATTCAAAATTCTGACCAATTTAAAAGCTCGCAGCACCTGGTATCCCAAGTGAGCCTCCTGCACATGTACTAACCAGGCCCGTGCCTGCTAGGCTTCCAAGATCTGATGAGATTGGGCACTCCCAGGCAGGTATGGCCGTGAGCTAGAGCACGGCATAGAAAACATAGTATATATAGATTTGTCACAATTCTAAACAACTTCAGCAACAAAGGCAACTTTCTTTAACCAGACAACGACAACACATTTTTCTACAATCAGTCGTCAAGTCCTGAATTCCATGATCGCATTCATCCCAGGTGGATTTTTGACCAATTTAAAAGCTCACAGCACCTGGCATTCCAAGTGAGTCTCCCGCACATGTACTAACCAGGCCCGTGCCTGCTTGGCTTCCAAGATCTGATGAGATTGGGCACTCCCAGGCAGGTATGGCCGTGAGCCGGAGTACAGTATAGAAACATAGTATATATAGATTTATCACAATTTTAAACAACTTCAGCAACAAAGGCAACTTTCTTTAACCAGACAACTAAAACACATTTTTCTACAATCAGTCGTCAAGTCCTGAATTCCATGATTGCATTCATCCCAGGAAGATTTTTTTCTTTAAATTCAAAATTCTGACCAATTTAAAAGCTCACAGCACCTGGTATTCCAAGTGAGTCTCCCGCACATGTACTAACCAGGCCCGTGCCTGCTTGGCTTCCAAGATCTGATGAGATTGGGCACTCCCAGGCAGGTATGGCCGCAAGCTGGAGTACAGTATAGAAAACATAGTATATATAGATTTGTCACAATTTTAAACAACTTCAGCAACAAAGGCAACTTTCTTTAACCAGACAACTAAAACACATTTTTCTACAATCAGTCGTCAAGTCCTGAATTCCATGATCGCATTCATCCCAGGTAGATTTTTTTTCTGTCAATTCAAAATTCTGACCAATTTAAAAGCTCACAGCACCTGGTATTCCAGGTGAGTCTCCTGCGCATGTACTAACCAGGCCCGTGCCTGCTTGGCTTCCAAGATCTGATGAGATTGGGCACTCCCAGGCAGGTATGGCCGTGAGCTAGAGGGCGTCATAGAAAACATAGTATATATAGATTTGTCACAATTTTAAACAACTTCAGCAACAAAGGCAACTTTCTTTAACCAGACAACAACAACACATTTTTATACAATTAGTCGTCAAGTCCTGAATTCCATGATCGCATTCATCCCAGGTAGATTTTTTTTCTGTCAATTCAAAATTCTGACCAATTTAAAAGCTCACAGCACCTGGTATTCCAAGTGAGTCTCCTGCGCATGTACTAACCAGGCCCATGCCTGCTTGGCTTCCAAGATCTGATGAGATTGGGCACTCCCAGGCAGGTATGGCCGTGAGCCAGAGCACAGCATAGAAAACATAGTATATATAGATTTGTCACAATTTTAAACAACTTCAGCAACAAAGGCAACTTTCTTTAACCAGACAACTAAAACACATTTTTCTACAATCAGTCGTCAAGTCCTGAATTCCATGATCGCATTCATCCCAGGTAGATTTTTTTCTTTAAATCCAAAATTCTGACCAATTTAAAAGCTTGCAGCACCTGGTATTCCAAGTGAGTCTCCTGCACATGTACCAACCAGGCACATGCCCGCTTGGCTTCCAAGATCTGATGAGATTGGGTACTCCCAGGCAGGTATGGCCGTGAGCCGGAGCACAGTATAGAAAACATAGTATATATAGATTTGTCACAATTTTAAACAACTTCAGCAACAAAGGCAACTTTCTTTAACCAGACAACTAAAACACATTTTTCTACAATCAGTCGTCAAGTCCTGAATTCCATGATCGCATTCATCCCAGGTAGATTTTTTTCTTTAAATTCAAAATTCTGACCAATTTAAAAGCTCACAGCACCTGGTATTCCAAGTGAGTCTCCCGCACATGTACTAACCAGGCCCGTGCCCGCTTGGCTTCCAAGATCTGATGAGATTGGGCACTCCCAGGCAGGTATGGCCGTGAGCTGGAGTACAGTATAGAAAACATAGTATATATAGATTTGTCACAATTTTAAACAACTTCAGCAACAAAGGCAACTTTCTTTAACCAGACAACTAAAACACATTTTTCTACAATCAGTTGTCAAGTCCTGAATTCCATGATCGCATTCATCCCAGGAAGATTTTTTCCTTTAAATTCAAAATTCTGACCAATTTAAAAGCTCACAGCACCTGGTATTCCAAGTGAGTCTCCTGCACATGTACTAACCAGGCCCGTGCCTGCTTGGCTTCCAAGATCTGATGAGATTGGGCACTCCCAGGCAGGTATGGCCGTGAGCTAGAGCACATCATAGAAAACATAGTATATATAGATTTGTCACAATTTTAAACAACTTCAGCAACAAAGGCAACTTTCTTTAACAAGACAAGTACAACACATTTTTATACAATCAGTCGTCAAGTCCTGAATTCCATGATCACATTCATCCCAGGTAGATTTTTTTTCTTTAAATTCAAAATTCTGACCAATTTAAAAGCTCGCAGCACCTGGTATTCCAAGTGAGTCTCCTGCACATGCACTAACCAGGCCCATGCCTGCTTGGCTTCCAAGATTTGATGAGATTGGGCACTCCCAGGCAGGTATGGCCGTGAGCTGGAGTACAGTATAGAAAACATAGTATATATAGATTTGTCACAATTTTAAACAACTTCAGCAACAAAGGCAACTTTCTTTAACCAGACACCTAAAACACATTTTTCTACAATCAGTTGTCAAGTCCTGAATTCCATGATCGCATTCATCCCAGGAAGATTTTTTTCTTTAAATTCAAAATTCTGACCAATTTAAAAGCTCACAGCACCTGGTATTCCAAGTGAGTCTCCTGCACATGTACTAACCAGGCCCGTGCCTGCTTGGCTTCCAAGATCTGGCGAGATTGGGCACTCTCAGGCGGGTATGGCCGCGAGCTGGAGTACAGTATAGAAAACATAGTATATATAGATTTGTCACAATTTTAAACAACTTCAGCAACAAAGGCAACTTTCTTTAAGCAGACAACTAAAACACATTTTTCTACAATCAGTCGTCAAGTCCTGAATTCCATGATTGCATTCATCCCAGGAAGATTTTTTTCTTTAAATTCAAAATTCTGACCAATTTAAAAGCTCACAGCACCTGGTATTCCAAGTGAGTCTCCCACACATGTACTAACCAGGCCCGTGCCTGCTTGGCTTCCAAGATCTGATGAGATTGGGCACTCCCAGGCAGGTGTGGCCGTGAGCCGGAGTACAGTATAGAAACATAGTATATATAGATTTGTCACAATTTTAAACAACTTCAGCAACAAAGGCAACTTTCTTTAACCAGACAACTAAAACACATTTTTCTACAATCAGTTGTCAAGTCCTGAATTCCATGATCGCATTCATCCCAGGAAGATTTTTTTCTTTAAATTCAAAATTCTGACCAATTTAAAAGCTCACAGCACCTGGTATTCCAAGTGAGTCTCCTGCACATGTACCAACCAGGCACATGCCCGCTTGGCTTCCAAGATCTGATGAGATTGGGTACTCCCAGGCAGGTATGGCCGTGAGCCGGAGCACAGTATAGAAAACATAGTATATATAGATTTGTCACAATTTTAAACAACTTCAGCAACAAAGGCAACTTTCTTTAACCAGACAACTAAAACACATTTTTCTACAATCAGTCGTCAAGTCCTGAATTCCATGATCGCATTCATCCCAGGTAGATTTTTTTCTTTAAATTCAAAATTCTGACCAATTTAAAAGCTCACAGCACCTGGTATTCCAAGTGAGTCTCCCGCACATGTACTAACCAGGCCCGTGCCCGCTTGGCTTCCAAGATCTGATGAGATTGGGCACTCCCAGGCAGGTATGGCCGTGAGCTGGAGTACAGTATAGAAAACATAGTATATATAGATTTGTCACAATTTTAAACAACTTCAGCAACAAAGGCAACTTTCTTTAACCAGACAACTAAAACACATTTTTCTACAATCAGTTGTCAAGTCCTGAATTCCATGATCGCATTCATCCCAGGAAGATTTTTTCCTTTAAATTCAAAATTCTGACCAATTTAAAAGCTCACAGCACCTGGTATTCCAAGTGAGTCTCCTGCACATGTACTAACCAGGCCCGTGCCTGCTTGGCTTCCAAGATCTGATGAGATTGGGCACTCCCAGGCAGGTATGGCCGTGAGCTAGAGCACACCATAGAAAACATAGTATATATAGATTTGTCACAATTTTAAACAACTTCAGCAACAAAGGCAACTTTCTTTAACAAGACAAGTACAACACATTTTTATACAATCAGTCGTCAAGTCCTGAATTCCATGATCACATTCATCCCAGGTAGATTTTTTTTCTTTAAATTCAAAATTCTGACCAATTTAAAAGCTCGCAGCACCTGGTATTCCAAGTGAGTCTCCTGCACATGCACTAACCAGGCCCATGCCTGCTTGGCTTCCAAGATTTGATGAGATTGGGCACTCCCAGGCAGGTATGGCCGTGAGCTGGAGTACAGTATAGAAAACATAGTATATATAGATTTGTCACAATTTTAAACAACTTCAGCAACAAAGGCAACTTTCTTTAACCAGACACCTAAAACACATTTTTCTACAATCAGTTGTCAAGTCCTGAATTCCATGATCGCATTCATCCCAGGAAGATTTTTTTCTTTAAATTCAAAATTCTGACCAATTTAAAAGCTCACAGCACCTGGTATTCCAAGTGAGTCTCCTGCACATGTACTAACCAGGCCCGCGCCTGTTTGGCTTCCAAGATCTGGCGAGATTGGGCACTCTCAGGCGGGTATGGCCGTGAGCTGGAGTACAGTATAGAAAACATAGTATATATAGATTTGTCACAATTTTAAACAACTTCAGCAACAAAGGCAACTTTCTTTAAGCAGACAACTAAAACACATTTTTCTACAATCAGTCGTCAAGTCCTGAATTCCATGATTGCATTCATCCCAGGAAGATTTTTTTCCTTAAATTCAAAATTCTGACCAATTTAAAAGCTCACAGCACCTGGTATTCCAAGTGAGTCTCCCGCACATGTACTAACCAGGCCCGTGCCTGCTTGGCTTCCAAGATCTGATGAGATTGGGCACTCCCAGGCAGGTGTGGCCGTGAGCCGGAGTACAGTATAGAAACATAGTATATATAGATTTGTCACAATTTTAAACAACTTCAGCAACAAAGGCAACTTTCTTTAACCAGACAACTAAAACACATTTTTCTACAATCAGTTGTCAAGTCCTGAATTCCATGATCGCATTCATCCCAGGAAGATTTTTTTCTTTAAATTCAAAATTCTGACCAATTTAAAAGCTCACAGCACCTGGTATTCCAAGTGAGTCTCCTGCACATGTACTAACCAGGCCCATGCCTGCTTGGCTTCCAAGATCTGGCGAGATTGGGCACTCTCAGGCGGGTATGGCCGTGAGCGGGAGTACGGTATAGAAAACATAGTATATATAGATTTGTCACAATTTTAAACAACTTC
Organism: Brachionichthys hirsutus; assembly: GCF_040956055.1. Classification (NCBI taxonomy): domain Eukaryota; kingdom Metazoa; phylum Chordata; class Actinopteri; order Lophiiformes; family Brachionichthyidae; genus Brachionichthys; species Brachionichthys hirsutus. Next base: position 1,350,607 of record NC_090903.1, read on the forward strand.
AGCAACAAAGGCAACTTTCTTTAACCAGACAACTAAAACACATTTTTCTACAATCAGTTGTCAAGTCCTGAATTCCATGATCGCATTCATCCCAGGAAGATTTTTTCCTTTAAATTCAAAATTCTGACCAATTTAAAAGCTCACAGCACCTGGTATTCCAAGTGAGTCTCCTGCACATGTACTAACCAGGCCCGTGCCTGCTTGGCTTCCAAGATCTGATGAGATTGGGCACTCCCAGGCAGGTATGGCCGTGAGCTAGAGCACATCATAGAAAACATAGTATATATAGATTTGTCACAATTTTAAACAACTTCAGCAACAAAGGCAACTTTCTTTAACAAGACAAGTACAACACATTTTTATACAATCAGTCGTCAAGTCCTGAATTCCATGATCACATTCATCCCAGGTAGATTTTTTTTCTTTAAATTCAAAATTCTGACCAATTTAAAAGCTCACAGCACCTGGTATTCCAAGTGAGTCTCCTGCACATGCACTAACCAGGCCCATGCCTGCTTGGCTTCCAAGATCTGATGAGATTGGGCACTCCCAGGCAGGTATGGCCGTGAGCTGGAGTACAGTATAGAAAACATAGTATATATAGATTTGTCACAATTTTAAACAACTTCAGCAACAAAGGCAACTTTCTTTAACCAGACACCTAAAACACATTTTTCTACAATCAGTCGTCAAGTCCTGAATTCCATGATCGCATTCATCCCAGGAAGATTTTTTTCTTTAAATTCAAAATTCTGACCAATTTAAAAGCTCACAGCACCTGGTATTCGAAGTGGGTCTCCTGCACATGTACTAACCAGGCCCGTGCCTGCTTGGCTTCCAAGATCTGGCGAGATTGGGCACTCTCAGACGGGTATGGCCGTGAGCTGGAGTACGGTATAGAAAACATAGTATATATAGATTTGTCACAATTTTAAACAACTTCAGCAACAAAGGCAACTTTCTTTAACCAGACAACTAAAACACATTTTTCTACAATCAGTCGTCAAGTCCTGAATTCCATGATTGCATTCATCCCAGGAAGATTTTTTTCTTTAAATTCAAAATTCTGACCAATTTAAAAGCTCACAGCACCTGGTATTCCAAGTGAGTCTCCCGCACATGTACTAACCAGGCCCGTGCCTACTTGGCTTCCAAGATCTGATGAGATTGGGCACTCCCAGGCAGGTGTGGCCGTGAGCCGGAGTACGGTATAGAAACATAGTATATATAGATTTGTCACAATTTTAAACAACTTCAGCAACAAAGGCAACTTTCTTTAACCAGACAACTAAAACACATTTTTCTACAATCAGTTGTCAAGTCCTGAATTCCATTATCGCATTCATCCCAGGAAGATTTTTTTCTTTCAATTCAAAATTCTGACCAATTTAAAAGCTCACAGCACCTGGTATTCCAAGTGAGTCCAGCACCTGGTATTCCAAGTGAGTCTCCTGCACACGTACTAACCAGGCCCGTGCCTGCTTGGCTTCCAAGATCTGGCGAGATTGGGCACTCTCAGGCGGGTATGGCCGTGAGCTGGAGTACGGTATAGAAAACATAGTATATATAGATTTGTCACAATTTTAAACAACTTCAGCAACAAAGGCAACTTTCTTTAACCAGACAACTAAAACACATTTTTCTACAATCAGTCGTCAAGTCCTGAATTCCATGATTGCATTCATTCCAGGAAGATTTTTTTCTTTAAATTCAAAATTCTGACCAATTTAAAAGCTCACAGCACCTGGTATTCCAAGTGAGTCTCCCGCACATGTACTAACCAGGCCCGTGCCTACTTGGCTTCCAAGATCTGATGAGATTGGGCACTCCCAGGCGGGTGTGGCCGTGAGCCGGAGTACAGTATAGAAACATAGTATATATAGATTTGTCACAATTTTAAACAACTTCAGCAACAAAGGCAACTTTCTTTAACCAGACAACTAAAACACATTTTTCTACAATCAGTCGTCAAGTCCTGAATTCCATGATTGCATTCAACCCAGGAAGATTTTTTTCTTTAAATTCAAAATTCTGACCAATTTAAAAGCTCACAGCACCTGGTATTCCAAGTGAGTCTCCCGCACATGTACCAACCAGGCCCATGCCTGCTTGGCTTCCAAGATCTGATGAGATTGGGCACTCCCAGGCAGGTATGGCCTTGAGCTGGAGTACAGCATAGAAAACATAGTATATATAGATTTGTCACAATTTTAAACAACTTCAGCAACAAAGGCAACTTTCTTTAACCAGACAACTAAAACACATTTTTCTACAATCAGTCGTCAAGTCCTGAATTCCATGATCGCATTCATCCCAGGTAGATTTTTTTTCTGTCAATTCAAAATTCTGACCAATTTAAAAGCTCACAGCACCTGGTATTCCAAGTGAGTCTCCTGCGCACGTACTAACCAGGCCCGCGGCTGCCTGGCTTCCAAGATCTGACGAGATTGGGCACTCCCAGGCAGGTATGGCCGTGAGCTGGAGTACAGTATAGAAAACATAGTATATATAGATTTGTCACAATTTTAAACAACTTCAGCAACAAAGGCAACTTTCTTTAACCAGACAACTAAAACACATTTTTCTACAATCAGTCGTCAAGTCCTGAATTCCATGATTGCATTCAACCCAGGAAGATTTTTTTCTTTAAATTCAAAATTCTGACCAATTTAAAAGCTCACAGCACCTGGTATTCCAAGTGAGTCTCCCGCACATGTACCAACCAGGCCCATGCCTGCTTGGCTTCCAAGATCTGATGAGATTGGGCACTCCCAGGCAGGTATGGCCTTGAGCTGGAGTACAGCATAGAAAACATAGTATATATAGATTTGTCACAATTTTAAACAACTTCAGCAACAAAGGCAACTTTCTTTAACCAGACAACTAAAACACATTTTTCTACAATCAGTCGTCAAGTCCTGAATTCCATGATCGCATTCATCCCAGGTAGATTTTTTTTCTGTCAATTCAAAATTCTGACCAATTTAAAAGCTCACAGCACCTGGTATTCCAAGTGAGTCTCCTGCGCACGTACTAACCAGGCCCGCGGCTGCCTGGCTTCCAAGATCTGACGAGATTGGGCACTCCCAGGCAGGTATGGCCGTGAGCTGGAGTACAGTATAGAAAACATAGTATATATAGATTTGTCACAATTTTAAACAACTTCAGCAACAAAGGCAACTTTCTTTAACCAGACAACTAAAACACATTTTTCTACAATCAGTTGTCAAGTCCTGAATTCCATGATCGCATTCATCCCAGGAAGATTTTTTTCTTTAAATTCAAAATTCTGACCAATTTAAAAGCTCACAGCACCTGGTATTCCAAGTGAGTCTCCTGCACATGTACTAACCAGGCCCGTGCCTGCTTGGCTTCCAAGATCTGACGAGATTGGGCACTCTCAGGCGGGTATGGCCGTGAGCTGGAGTACGGTATAGAAAACATAGTATATATAGATTTGTCACAATTTTAAACAACTTCAGCAACAAAGGCAACTTTCTTTAACCAGACAACTAAAACACATTTTTCTACAATCAGTCGTCAAGTCCTGAATTCCATGATTGCATTCATTCCAGGAAGATTTTTTTCTTTAAATTCAAAATTCTGACCAATTTAAAAGCTCACAGCACCTGGTATTCCAAGTGAGTCTCCCGCACATGTACTAACCAGGCCCGTGCCTACTTGGCTTCCAAGATCTGATGAGATTGGGCACTCCCAGGCAGGTGTGGCCGTGAGCCGGAGTACAGTATAGAAACATAGTATATATAGATTTGTCACAATTTTAAACAACTTCAGCAACAAAGGCAACTTTCTTTAACCAGACAACTAAAACACATTTTTCTACAATCAGTCGTCAAGTCCTGAATTCCATGATTGCATTCAACCCAGGAAGATTTTTTTCTTTAAATTCAAAATTCTGACCAATTTAAAAGCTCACAGCACCTGGTATTCCAAGTGAGTCTCCCGCACATGTACCAACCAGGCCCATGCCTGCTTGGCTTCCAAGATCTGATGAGATTGGGCACTCCCAGGCAGGTATGGCCTTGAGCTGGAGTACAGCATAGAAAACATAGTATATATAGATTTGTCACAATTTTAAACAACTTCAGCAACAAAGGCAACTTTCTTTAACCAGACAACTAAAACACATTTTTCTACAATCAGTCGTCAAGTCCTGAATTCCATGATCGCATTCATCCCAGGTAGATTTTTTTTCTGTCAATTCAAAATTCTGACCAATTTAAAAGCTCACAGCACCTGGTATTCCAAGTGAGTCTCCTGCGCACGTACTAACCAGGCCCGCGGCTGCCTGGCTTCCAAGATCTGACGAGATTGGGCACTCCCAGGCAGGTATGGCCGTGAGCTGGAGTACAGTATAGAAAACATAGTATATATAGATTTGTCACAATTTTAAACAACTTCAGCAACAAAGGCAACTTTCTTTAACCAGACAACTAAAACACATTTTTCTACAATCAGTTGTCAAGTCCTGAATTCCATGATCGCATTCATCCCAGGAAGATTTTTTTCTTTAAATTCAAAATTCTGACCAATTTAAAAGCTCACAGCACCTGGTATTCCAAGTGAGTCTCCTGCACATGTACTAACCAGGCCCGTGCCTGCTTGGCTTCCAAGATCTGACGAGATTGGGCACTCTCAGGCAGGTATGGCCGTGAGCTGGAGTACGGTATAGAAAACATAGTATATATAGATTTGTCACAATTTTAAACAACTTCAGCAACAAAGGCAACTTTCTTTAACCAGACAACTAAAACACATTTTTCTACAATCAGTCGTCAAGTCCTGAATTCCATGATTGCATTCATCCCAGGAAGATTTTTTTCTTTAAATTCAAAATTCTGACCAATTTAAAAGCTCACAGCACCTGGTATTCCAAGTGAGTCTCCCGCACATGTACTAACCAGGCCCATGCCTGCTCGGCTTCCAAGATCTGATGAGATTGGGCACTCCCAGGCAGGCATGGCCGTGAGCCAGAGCACGTCATAGAAAACATAGTATATATAGATTTGTCACAATTTTAAACAACTTCAGCAACAAAGGCAACTTTCTTTAACCAGACAACTAAAACACATTTTTCTACAATCAGTCGTCAAGTCCTGAATTCCATGATCGCATTCATCCCAGGTAGATTTTTTTTCTGTCAATTCAAAATTCTGACCAATTTGAAAGCTCACAGCACCTGGTATTCCAAGTGAGTCTCCTGCGCATGTACTAACCAGGCCCTTGCCTGCTTGGCTTCCAAGATCTGACGAGTTTGGGCACTCCCAGGCAGGTATGGCCGTGAGCTGGAGTACAGTATAGAAAACATAGTATATATAGATTTGTCACAATTTTAAACAACTTCAGCAACAAAGGCAACTTTCTTTAACCAGACAACGACAACACATTTTTATACAATCAGTCGTCAAGTCTTGAATTCCATGATCGCATTCATCCCAGGTAGATTTTTTTTCTTTAAATCCAAAATTCTGACCAATTTAAAAGCTCACAGCACCTGGTATCCCAAGTGAGTCTCCTGCACATGTACTAACCAGGCCCATGCCTGCTTGGCTTCCAAGATCTGATGGGATTGGGCACTCCCAGGCAGGTATGGCCGTGAGCTAGAGCACGTCATAGAAAACATAGTATATATAGATTTGTCACAATTTTAAACAACTTCAGCAACAAAGGCAACTTTCTTTAACCAGACAACTAAAACACATTTTTCTACAATCAGTCGTCAAGTCCTGAATTCCATGATCGCATTCATCCCAGGTAGATTTTTTTTCTGTCAATTCAAAATTCTGACCAATTTGAAAGCTCACAGCACCTGGTATTCCAAGTGAGTCTCCTGCGCATGTACTAACCAGGCCCATGCCTGCTTGGCTTCCAAGATCTGACGAGTTTGGGCACTCCCAGGCAGGTATGGCCGTGAGCTGGAGTACAGTATAGAAAACATAGTATATATAGATTTGTCACAATTTTAAACAACTTCAGCAACAAAGGCAACTTTCTTTAACCAGACAACGACAACACATTTTTATACAATCAGTCGTCAAGTCTTGAATTCCATGATCGCATTCATCCCAGGTAGATTTTTTTTCTTTAAATCCAAAATTCTGACCAATTTAAAAGCTCACAGCACCTGGTATCCCAAGTGAGTCTCCTGCACATGTACTAACCAGGCCCATGCCTGCTTGGCTTCCAAGATCTGATGGGATTGGGCACTCCCAGGCAGGTATGGCTGTGAGCTAGAGCACGTCATAGAAAACATAGTATATATAGATTTGTCACAATTTTAAACAACTTCAGCAACAAAGGCAACTTTCTTTAACCAGACAACTAAAACACATTTTTCTACAATCAGTCGTCAAGTCCTGAATTCCATGATCGCATTCATCCCAGGTAGATTTTTTTTCTGTCAATTCAAAATTCTGACCAATTTGAAAGCTCACAGCACCTGGTATTCCAAGTGAGTCTCCTGCGCATGTACTAACCAGGCCCGTGCCTGCTTGGCTTCCAAGATCTGACGAGTTTGGGCACTCCCAGGCAGGTATGGCCGTGAGCTGGAGTACGGTATAGAAAACATAGTATATATAGATTTGTCACAATTTTAAACAACTTCAGCAACAAAGGCAACTTTCTTTAACCAGACAACGACAACACATTTTTATACAATCAGTCGTCAAGTCTTGAATTCCATGATCGCATTCATCCCAGGTAGATTTTTTTTCTTTAAATCCAAAATTCTGACCAATTTAAAAGCTCACAGCACCTGGTATCCCAAGTGAGTCTCCTGCACATGTACTAACCAGGCCCATGCCTGCTTGGCTTCCAAGATCTGATGGGATTGGGCACTCCCAGGCAGGTATGGCCGTGAGCTAGAGCACGTCATAGAAAACATAGTATATATAGATTTGTCACAATTTTAAACAACTTCAGCAACAAAGGCAACTTTCTTTAACCAGACAACTAAAACACATTTTTCTACAATCAGTCGTCAAGTCCTGAATTCCATGATCGCATTCATCCCAGGTAGATTTTTTTTCTGTCAATTCAAAATTCTGACCAATTTGAAAACTCACAGCATCTGGTATTCCAAGCGAGTCTCCTGCACATGTACTAACCAGGCCCGTGCCTGCTTGGCTTCCAAGATCTGATGACATTGGGCACTCCCAGGCAGGTATGGCCGTGAGCTGGAGTACAGTATAGAAAACATAGTATATATAGATTTGTCACAATTTTAAACAACTTCAGCAACAAAGGCAACTTTCTTTAACCAGACAACTAAAACACATTTTTCTACAATCAGTCGTCAAGTCCTGAATTCCATGATTGCATTCATTCCAGGAAGATATTTTTCTTTAAATTCAAAATTCTGACCAATTTAAAAGCTCACAGCACCTGGTATTCCAAGTGAGTCTCCCGCACATGTACTAACCAGGCCCATGCCTGCTCGGCTTCCAAGATCTGATGAGATTGGGCACTCCCAGGCAGGCATGGCCGTGAGCCAGAGCACGTCATAGAAAACATAGTATATATAGATTTGTCACAATTTTAAACAACTTCAGCAACAAAGGCAACTTTCTTTAACCAGACAACTAAAACACATTTTTCTACAATCAGTCGTCAAGTCCTGAATTCCATGATCGCATTCATCCCAGGTAGATTTTTTTTCTGTCAATTCAAAATTCTGACCAATTTGAAAGCTCACAGCACCTGGTATTCCAAGTGAGTCTCCTGCGCATGTACTAACCAGGCCCTTGCCTGCTTGGCTTCCAAGATCTGACGAGTTTGGGCACTCCCAGGCAGGTATGGCCGTGAGCTGGAGTACAGTATAGAAAACATAGTATATATAGATTTGTCACAATTTTAAACAACTTCAGCAACAAAGGCAACTTTCTTTAACCAGACAACGACAACACATTTTTATACAATCAGTCGTCAAGTCTTGAATTCCATGATCGCATTCATCCCAGGTAGATTTTTTTTCTTTAAATCCAAAATTCTGACCAATTTAAAAGCTCACAGCACCTGGTATCCCAAGTGAGTCTCCTGCACATGTACTAACCAGGCCCATGCCTGCTTGGCTTCCAAGATCTGATGGGATTGGGCACTCCCAGGCAGGTATGGCCGTGAGCTAGAGCACGTCATAGAAAACATAGTATATATAGATTTGTCACAATTTTAAACAACTTCAGCAACAAAGGCAACTTTCTTTAACCAGACAACTAAAACACATTTTTCTACAATCAGTCGTCAAGTCCTGAATTCCATGATCGCATTCATCCCAGGTAGATTTTTTTTCTGTCAATTCAAAATTCTGACCAATTTGAAAGCTCACAGCACCTGGTATTCCAAGTGAGTCTCCTGCGCATGTACTAACCAGGCCCATGCCTGCTTGGCTTCCAAGATCTGACGAGTTTGGGCACTCCCAGGCAGGTATGGCCGTGAGCTGGAGTACAGTATAGAAAACATAGTATATATAGATTTGTCACAATTTTAAACAACTTCAGCAACAAAGGCAACTTTCTTTAACCAGACAACGACAACACATTTTTATACAATCAGTCGTCAAGTCTTGAATTCCATGATCGCATTCATCCCAGGTAGATTTTTTTTCTTTAAATCCAAAATTCTGACCAATTTAAAAGCTCACAGCACCTGGTATCCCAAGTGAGTCTCCTGCACATGTACTAACCAGGCCCATGCCTGCTTGGCTTCCAAGATCTGATGGGATTGGGCACTCCCAGGCAGGTATGGCTGTGAGCTAGAGCACGTCATAGAAAACATAGTATATATAGATTTGTCACAATTTTAAACAACTTCAGCAACAAAGGCAACTTTCTTTAACCAGACAACTAAAACACATTTTTCTACAATCAGTCGTCAAGTCCTGAATTCCATGATCGCATTCATCCCAGGTAGATTTTTTTTCTGTCAATTCAAAATTCTGACCAATTTGAAAGCTCACAGCACCTGGTATTCCAAGTGAGTCTCCTGCGCATGTACTAACCAGGCCCGTGCCTGCTTGGCTTCCAAGATCTGACGAGTTTGGGCACTCCCAGGCAGGTATGGCCGTGAGCTGGAGTACGGTATAGAAAACATAGTATATATAGATTTGTCACAATTTTAAACAACTTCAGCAACAAAGGCAACTTTCTTTAACCAGACAACGACAACACATTTTTATACAATCAGTCGTCAAGTCTTGAATTCCATGATCGCATTCATCCCAGGTAGATTTTTTTTCTTTAAATCCAAAATTCTGACCAATTTAAAAGCTCACAGCACCTGGTATCCCAAGTGAGTCTCCTGCACATGTACTAACCAGGCCCATGCCTGCTTGGCTTCCAAGATCTGATGGGATTGGGCACTCCCAGGCAGGTATGGCCGTGAGCTAGAGCACGTCATAGAAAACATAGTATATATAGATTTGTCACAATTTTAAACAACTTCAGCAACAAAGGCAACTTTCTTTAACCAGACAACTAAAACACATTTTTCTACAATCAGTCGTCAAGTCCTGAATTCCATGATCGCATTCATCCCAGGTAGATTTTTTTTCTGTCAATTCAAAATTCTGACCAATTTGAAAACTCACAGCATCTGGTATTCCAAGCGAGTCTCCTGCACATGTACTAACCAGGCCCGTGCCTGCTTGGCTTCCAAGATCTGATGACATTGGGCACTCCCAGGCAGGTATGGCCGTGAGCTGGAGTACAGTATAGAAAACATAGTATATATAGATTTGTCACAATTTTAAACAACTTCAGCAACAAAGGCAACTTTCTTTAACCAGACAACTAAAACACATTTTTCTACAATCAGTCGTCAAGTCCTGAATTCCATGATTGCATTCATCCCAGGAAGATTTTTTTCTTTAAATTCAAAATTCTGACCAATTTAAAAGCTCACAGCACCTGGTATTTCAAGTGAGTCTCCCGCACATGTACTAACCAGGCCCATGCCTGCTTGGCTTCCAAGATCTGATGAGATTGGGCACTCCCAGGCAGGTATGGCCGTGAGCTGGAGTACGGTATAGAAAACATAGTATATATAGATTTGTCACAATTTTAAACAACTTCAGCAACAAAGGCAACTTTCTTTAACCAGACAACTAAAACACATTTTTCTACAATCAGTCGTCAAGTCCTGAATTCCATGATTGCATTCATCCCAGGAAGATTTTTTTCTTTAAATTCAAAATTCTGACCAATTTAAAAGCTCACAGCACCTGGTATTCCAAGTGAGTCTCCCGCACATGTACTAACCAGGCCCATGCCTGCTTGGCTTCCAAGATCTGATGAGATTGGGCACTCCCAGGCAGGCATGGCCGTGAGCCAGAGCACGTCATAGAAAACATAGTATATATAGATTTGTCACAATTTTAAACAACTTCAGCAACAAAGGCAACTTTCTTTAACCAGACAACTAAAACACATTTTTCTACAATCAGTCGTCAAGTCCTGAATTCCATGATCGCATTCATCCCAGGTAGATTTTTTTTCTGTCAATTCAAAATTCTGACCAATTTGAAAGCTCACAGCACCTGGTATTCCAAGTGAGTCTCCTGCGCATGTACTAACCAGGCCCGTGCCTGCTTGGCTTCCAAGATCTGACGAGTTTGGGCACTCCCAGGCAGGTATGGCCGTGAGCTGGAGTACAGTATAGAAAACATAGTATATATAGATTTGTCACAATTTTAAACAACTTCAGCAACAAAGGCAACTTTCTTTAACCAGACAACGACAACACATTTTTATACAATCAGTCGTCAAGTCCTGAATTCCATGATCGCATTCATCCCAGGTAGATTTTTTTTCTGTCAATTCAAAATTCTGACCAATTTAAAAGCTCACAGCACCTGGTATTCCAAGTGAGTCTCCTGCGCATGTACTAACCAGGCCCGTGCCTGCTTGGCTTCCAAGATCTGACGAGTTTGGGCACTCCCAGGCAGGTATGGCCGTGAGCTGGAGTACAGTATAGAAAACATAGTATATATAGATTTGTCACAATTTTAAACAACTTCAGCAACAAAGGCAACTTTCTTTAACCAGACAACTAAAACACATTTTTCTACAATCAGTTGTCAAGTCCTGAATTCCATGATCGCATTCATCCCAGGAAGATTTTTTCCTTTAAATTCAAAATTCTGACCAATTTAAAAGCTCACAGCACCTGGTATTCCAAGTGAGTCTCCTGCACATGTACTAACCAGGCCCGTGCCTGCTTGGCTTCCAAGATCTGATGAGATTGGGCACTCCCAGGCAGGTATGGCCGTGAGCTAGAGCACATCATAGAAAACATAGTATATATAGATTTGTCACAATTTTAAACAACTTCAGCAACAAAGGCAACTTTCTTTAACAAGACAAGTACAACACATTTTTATACAATCAGTCGTCAAGTCCTGAATTCCATGATCACATTCATCCCAGGTAGATTTTTTTTCTTTAAATTCAAAATTCTGACCAATTTAAAAGCTCACAGCACCTGGTATTCCAAGCGAGTCTCCTGCACATGCACTAACCAGGCCCATGCCTGCTTGGCTTCCAAGATCTGATGAGATTGGGCACTCCCAGGCAGGTATGGCCGTGAGCTGGAGTACAGTATAGAAAACATAGTATATATAGATTTGTCACAATTTTAAACAACTTCAGCAACAAAGGCAACTTTCTTTAACCAGACACCTAAAACACATTTTTCTACAATCAGTCGTCAAGTCCTGAATTCCATGATCGCATTCATCCCAGGAAGATTTTTTTCTTTAAATTCAAAATTCTGACCAATTTAAAAGCTCACAGCACCTGGTATTCGAAGTGAGTCTCCTGCACATGTACTAACCAGGCCCGTGCCTGCTTGGCTTCCAAGATCTGGCGAGATTGGGCACTCTCAGACGGGTATGGCCGTGAGCTGGAGTACGGTATAGAAAACATAGTATATATAGATTTGTCACAATTTTAAACAACTTCAGCAACAAAGGCAACTTTCTTTAACCAGACAACTAAAACACATTTTTCTACAATCAGTCGTCAAGTCCTGAATTCCATGATTGCATTCATCCCAGGAAGATTTTTTTCTTTAAATTCAAAATTCTGACCAATTTAAAAGCTCACAGCACCTGGTATTCCAAGTGAGTCTCCCGCACATGTACTAACCAGGCCCGTGCCTACTTGGCTTCCAAGATCTGATGAGATTGGGCACTCCCAGGCAGGTGTGGCCGTGAGCCGGAGTACAGTATAGAAACATAGTATATATAGATTTGTCACAATTTTAAACAACTTCAGCAACAAAGGCAACTTTCTTTAACCAGACAACTAAAACACATTTTTCTACAATCAGTTGTCAAGTCCTGAATTCCATTATCGCATTCATCCCAGGAAGATTTTTTTCTTTCAATTCAAAATTCTGACCAATTTAAAAGCTCACAGCACCTGGTATTCCAAGTGAGTCCAGCACCTGGTATTCCAAGTGAGTCTCCTGCACACGTACTAACCAGGCCCGTGCCTGCTTGGCTTCCAAGATCTGGCGAGATTGGGCACTCTCAGGCGGGTATGGCCGTGAGCTGGAGTACGGTATAGAAAACATAGTATATATAGATTTGTCACAATTTTAAACAACTTCAGCAACAAAGGCAACTTTCTTTAACCAGACAACTAAAACACATTTTTCTACAATCAGTCGTCAAGTCCTGAATTCCATGATTGCATTCATTCCAGGAAGATTTTTTTCTTTAAATTCAAAATTCTGACCAATTTAAAAGCTCACAGCACCTGGTATTCCAAGTGAGTCTCCCGCACATGTACTAACCAGGCCCGTGCCTACTTGGCTTCCAAGATCTGATGAGATTGGGCACTCCCAGGCGGGTGTGGCCGTGAGCCGGAGTACAGTATAGAAACATAGTATATATAGATTTGTCACAATTTTAAACAACTTCAGCAACAAAGGCAACTTTCTTTAACCAGACAACTAAAACACATTTTTCTACAATCAGTCGTCAAGTCCTGAATTCCATGATTGCATTCAACCCAGGAAGATTTTTTTCTTTAAATTCAAAATTCTGACCAATTTAAAAGCTCACAGCACCTGGTATTCCAAGTGAGTCTCCCGCACATGTACCAACCAGGCCCATGCCTGCTTGGCTTCCAAGATCTGATGAGATTGGGCACTCCCAGGCAGGTATGGCCTTGAGCTGGAGTACAGCATAGAAAACATAGTATATATAGATTTGTCACAATTTTAAACAACTTCAGCAACAAAGGCAACTTTCTTTAACCAGACAACTAAAACACATTTTTCTACAATCAGTCGTCAAGTCCTGAATTCCATGATCGCATTCATCCCAGGTAGATTTTTTTTCTGTCAATTCAAAATTCTGACCAATTTAAAAGCTCACAGCACCTGGTATTCCAAGTGAGTCTCCTGCGCACGTACTAACCAGGCCCGCGGCTGCCTGGCTTCCAAGATCTGACGAGATTGGGCACTCCCAGGCAGGTATGGCCGTGAGCTGGAGTACAGTATAGAAAACATAGTATATATAGATTTGTCACAATTTTAAACAACTTCAGCAACAAAGGCAACTTTCTTTAACCAGACAACTAAAACACATTTTTCTACAATCAGTTGTCAAGTCCTGAATTCCATGATCGCATTCATCCCAGGAAGATTTTTTTCTTTAAATTCAAAATTCTGACCAATTTAAAAGCTCACAGCACCTGGTATTCCAAGTGAGTCTCCTGCACATGTACTAACCAGGCCCGTGCCTGCTTGGCTTCCAAGATCTGACGAGATTGGGCACTCTCAGGCGGGTATGGCCGTGAGCTGGAGTACGGTATAGAAAACATAGTATATATAGATTTGTCACAATTTTAAACAACTTCAGCAACAAAGGCAACTTTCTTTAACCAGACAACTAAAACACATTTTTCTACAATCAGTCGTCAAGTCCTGAATTCCATGATTGCATTCATTCCAGGAAGATTTTTTTCTTTAAATTCAAAATTCTGACCAATTTAAAAGCTCACAGCACCTGGTATTCCAAGTGAGTCTCCCGCACATGTACTAACCAGGCCCGTGCCTACTTGGCTTCCAAGATCTGATGAGATTGGGCACTCCCAGGCAGGTGTGGCCGTGAGCCGGAGTACAGTATAGAAACATAGTATATATAGATTTGTCACAATTTTAAACAACTTCAGCAACAAAGGCAACTTTCTTTAACCAGACAACTAAAACACATTTTTCTACAATCAGTCGTCAAGTCCTGAATTCCATGATTGCATTCAACCCAGGAAGATTTTTTTCTTTAAATTCAAAATTCTGACCAATTTAAAAGCTCACAGCACCTGGTATTCCAAGTGAGTCTCCCGCACATGTACCAACCAGGCCCATGCCTGCTTGGCTTCCAAGATCTGATGAGATTGGGCACTCCCAGGCAGGTATGGCCGTGAGCTGGAGTACAGTATAGAAAACATAGTATATATAGATTTGTCACAATTTTAAACAACTTCAGCAACAAAGGCAACTTTCTTTAACCAGACAACTAAAACACATTTTTCTACAATCAGTTGTCAAGTCCTGAATTCCATGATCGCATTCATCCCAGGAAGATTTTTTTCTTTAAATTCAAAATTCTGACCAATTTAAAAGCTCACAGCACCTGGTATTCCAAGTGAGTCTCCTGCACATGTACTAACCAGGCCCGTGCCTGCTTGGCTTCCAAGATCTGACGAGATTGGGCACTCTCAGGCGGGTATGGCCGTGAGCTGGAGTACGGTATAGAAAACATAGTATATATAGATTTGTCACAATTTTAAACAACTTCAGCAACAAAGGCAACTTTCTTTAACCAGACAACTAAAACACATTTTTCTACAATCAGTCGTCAAGTCCTGAATTCCATGATTGCATTCATCCCAGGAAGATTTTTTTCTTTAAATTCAAAATTCTGACCAATTTAAAAGCTCACAGCACCTGGTATTCCAAGTGAGTCTCCCGCACATGTACTAACCAGGCCCATGCCTGCTCGGCTTCCAAGATCTGATGAGATTGGGCACTCCCAGGCAGGCATGGCCGTGAGCCAGAGCACGTCATAGAAAACATAGTATATATAGATTTGTCACAATTTTAAACAACTTCAGCAACAAAGGCAACTTTCTTTAACCAGACAACTAAAACACATTTTTCTACAATCAGTCGTCAAGTCCTGAATTCCATGATCGCATTCATCCCAGGTAGATTTTTTTTGTCAATTCAAAATTCTGACCAATTTGAAAGCTCACAGCACCTGGTATTCCAAGTGAGTCTCCTGCGCATGTACTAACCAGGCCCGTGCCTGCTTGGCTTCCAAGATCTGACGAGTTTGGGCACTCCCAGGCAGGTATGGCCGTGAGCTGGAGTACAGTATAGAAAACATAGTATATATAGATTTGTCACAATTTTAAACAACTTCAGCAACAAAGGCAACTTTCTTTAACCAGACAACGACAACACATTTTTATACAATCAGTCGTCAAGTCTTGAATTCCATGATCGCATTCATCCCAGGTAGATTTTTTTTCTTTAAATCCAAAATTCTGACCAATTTAAAAGCTCACAGCACCTGGTATCCCAAGTGAGTCTCCTGCACATGTACTAACCAGGCCCATGCCTGCTTGGCTTCCAAGATCTGATGGGATTGGGCACTCCCAGGCAGGTATGGCCGTGAGCTAGAGCACGTCATAGAAAACATAGTATATATAGATTTGTCACAATTTTAAACAACTTCAGCAACAAAGGCAACTTTCTTTAACCAGACAACTAAAACACATTTTTCTACAATCAGTCGTCAAGTCCTGAATTCCATGATCGCATTCATCCCAGGTAGATTTTTTTTCTGTCAATTCAAAATTCTGACCAATTTGAAAGCTCACAGCACCTGGTATTCCAAGTGAGTCTCCTGCGCATGTACTAACCAGGCCCGTGCCTGCTTGGCTTCCAAGATCTGACGAGTTTGGGCACTCCCAGGCAGGTATGGCCGTGAGCTGGAGTACAGTATAGAAAACATAGTATATATAGATTTGTCACAATTTTAAACAACTTCAGCAACAAAGGCAACTTTCTTTAACCAGACAACGACAACACATTTTTATACAATCAGTCGTCAAGTCTTGAATTCCATGATCGCATTCATCCCAGGTAGATTTTTTTTCTTTAAATCCAAAATTCTGACCAATTTAAAAGCTCACAGCACCTGGTATCCCAAGTGAGTCTCCTGCACATGTACTAACCAGGCCCATGCCTGCTTGGCTTCCAAGATCTGATGGGATTGGGCACTCCCAGGCAGGTATGGCCGTGAGCTAGAGCACGTCATAGAAAACATAGTATATATAGATTTGTCACAATTTTAAACAACTTCAGCAACAAAGGCAACTTTCTTTAACCAGACAACTAAAACACATTTTTCTACAATCAGTCGTCAAGTCCTGAATTCCATGATCGCATTCATCCCAGGTAGATTTTTTTTCTGTCAATTCAAAATTCTGACCAATTTGAAAGCTCACAGCACCTGGTATTCCAAGTGAGTCTCCTGCGCATGTACTAACCAGGCCCGTGCCTGCTTGGCTTCCAAGATCTGACGAGTTTGGGCACTCCCAGGCAGGTATGGCCGTGAGCTGGAGTACGGTATAGAAAACATAGTATATATAGATTTGTCACAATTTTAAACAACTTCAGCAACAAAGGCAACTTTCTTTAACCAGACAACGACAACACATTTTTATACAATCAGTCGTCAAGTCTTGAATTCCATGATCGCATTCATCCCAGGTAGATTTTTTTTCTTTAAATCCAAAATTCTGACCAATTTAAAAGCTCACAGCACCTGGTATCCCAAGTGAGTCTCCTGCACATGTACTAACCAGGCCCATGCCTGCTTGGCTTCCAAGATCTGATGGGATTGGGCACTCCCAGGCAGGTATGGCCGTGAGCTAGAGCACGTCATAGAAAACATAGTATATATAGATTTGTCACAATTTTAAACAACTTCAGCAACAAAGGCAACTTTCTTTAACCAGACAACTAAAACACATTTTTCTACAATCAGTCGTCAAGTCCTGAATTCCATGATCGCATTCATCCCAGGTAGATTTTTTTTCTGTCAATTCAAAATTCTGACCAATTTGAAAACTCACAGCATCTGGTATTCCAAGCGAGTCTCCTGCACATGTACTAACCAGGCCCGTGCCTGCTTGGCTTCCAAGATCTGATGACATTGGGCACTCCCAGGCAGGTATGGCCGTGAGCTGGAGTACAGTATAGAAAACATAGTATATATAGATTTGTCACAATTTTAAACAACTTCAGCAACAAAGGCAACTTTCTTTAACCAGACAACTAAAACACATTTTTCTACAATCAGTCGTCAAGTCCTGAATTCCATGATTGCATTCATCCCAGGAAGATTTTTTTCTTTAAATTCAAAATTCTGACCAATTTAAAAGCTCACAGCACCTGGTATTTCAAGTGAGTCTCCCGCACATGTACTAACCAGGCCCATGCCTGCTTGGCTTCCAAGATCTGATGAGATTGGGCACTCCCAGGCAGGTATGGCCGTGAGCTGGAGTACGGTATAGAAAACATAGTATATATAGATTTGTCACAATTTTAAACAACTTCAGCAACAAAGGCAACTTTCTTTAACCAGACAACTAAAACACATTTTTCTACAATCAGCCGTCAAGTCCTGAATTCCATGATCGCATTCATCCCAGGTAGATTTTTTTTCTGTCAATTCAAAATTCTGACCAATTTAAAAGCTCACAGCACCTGGTATTCCAAGTGAGTCTCCTGCGCATGTACTAACCAGGCCCGCGCCTGCTTGGCTTCCAAGATCTGACAAGATTGGGCACTCTCAGGCGGGTATGGCCGTGAGCTGGAGTACAGCATAGAAAACATAGTATATATAGATTTGTCACAATTTTAAACAACTTCAGCAACAAAGGCAACTTTCTTTAACCAGACAACTAAAACACATTTTTCTACAATCAGTCGTCAAGTCCTGAATTCCATGATCGCATTCATCCCAGGTAGATTTTTTTTCTGTCAATTCAAAATTCTGACCAATTTAAAAGCTCACAGCACCTGGTATTCCAAGTGAGTCTCCTGCGCACGTACTAACCAGGCCCATGCCTGCTTGGCTTCCAAGATCTGATGACATTGGGCACTCCCAGGCAGGTATGGCCGTGAGCTGGAGTACAGTATAGAAAACATAGTATATATAGATTTGTCACAATTTTAAACAACTTCAGCAACAAAGGCAACTTTCTTTAACCAGACAACTAAAACACATTTTTCTACAATCAGTCGTCAAGTCCTGAATTCCATGATTGCATTCATCCCAGGAAGATTTTTTTCTTTAAATTCAAAATTCTGACCAATTTAAAAGCTCACAGCACCTGGTATTCCAAGTGAGTCTCCCGCACATGTACTAACCAGGCCCGTGCCTGCTTGGCTTCCAACATCTGATGAGATTGGGCACTCCCAGGCAGGTATGGCCGTGAGCTGGAGTACAGTATAGAAAACATAGTATATATAGATTTGTCACAATTTTAAACAACTTCAGCAACAAAGGCAACTTTCTTTAACCAGACAACGACAACACATTTTTATACAATTAGTCGTCAAGTCCTGAATTCCATGATCGCATTCATCCCAGGTAGATTTTTTTTCTGTCAATTCAAAATTCTGACCAATTTAAAAGCTCACAGCACCTGGTATTCCAAGTGAGTCTCCTGCGCATGTACTAACCAGGCCCATGCCTGCTTGGCTTCCAAGATCTGATGAGATTGGGCACTCCCAGGCAGGTATGGCCGTGAGCCGGAGCACAGTATAGAAAACATAGTATATATAGATTTGTCACAATTTTAAACAACTTCAGCAACAAAGGCAACTTTCTTTAACCAGACAACTAAAACACATTTTTCTACAATCAGTCGTCAAGTCCTGAATTCCATGATCGCATTCATCACAGGTAGATTTTTTTCTTTAAATTCAAAATTCTGACCAATTTAAAAGCTCACAGCACCTGGTATTCCAAGTGAGTCTCCCGCACATGTACTAACCAGGCCCGTGCCCGCTTGGCTTCCAAGATCTGATGAGATTGGGCACTCCCAGGCAGGTATGGCCGTGAGCTGGAGTACAGTATAGAAAACATAGTATATATAGATTTGTCACAATTTTAAACAACTTCAGCAACAAAGGCAACTTTCTTTAACCAGACAACTAAAACACATTTTTCTACAATCAGTTGTCAAGTCCTGAATTCCATGATCGCATTCATCCCAGGAAGATTTTTTCCTTTAAATTCAAAATTCTGACCAATTTAAAAGCTCACAGCACCTGGTATTCCAAGTGAGTCTCCTGCACATGTACTAACCAGGCCCGTGCCTGCTTGGCTTCCAAGATCTGATGAGATTGGGCACTCCCAGGCAGGTATGGCCGTGAGCTAGAGCACATCATAGAAAACATAGTATATATAGATTTGTCACAATTTTAAACAACTTCAGCAACAAAGGCAACTTTCTTTAACAAGACAAGTACAACACATTTTTATACAATCAGTCGTCAAGTCCTGAATTCCATGATCACATTCATCCCAGGTAGATTTTTTTTCTTTAAATTCAAAATTCTGACCAATTTAAAAGCTCACAGCACCTGGTATTCCAAGTGAGTCTCCTGCACATGCACTAACCAGGCCCATGCCTGCTTGGCTTCCAAGATCTGATGAGATTGGGCACTCCCAGGCAGGTATGGCCGTGAGCTGGAGTACAGTATAGAAAACATAGTATATATAGATTTGTCACAATTTTAAACAACTTCAGCAACAAAGGCAACTTTCTTTAACCAGACACCTAAAACACATTTTTCTACAATCAGTCGTCAAGTCCTGAATTCCATGATCGCATTCATCCCAGGAAGATTTTTTTCTTTAAATTCAAAATTCTGACCAATTTAAAAGCTCACAGCACCTGGTATTCGAAGTGAGTCTCCTGCACATGTACTAACCAGGCCCGTGCCTGCTTGGCTTCCAAGATCTGGCGAGATTGGGCACTCTCAGACGGGTATGGCCGTGAGCTGGAGTACGGTATAGAAAACATAGTATATATAGATTTGTCACAATTTTAAACAACTTCAGCAACAAAGGCAACTTTCTTTAACCAGACAACTAAAACACATTTTTCTACAATCAGTCGTCAAGTCCTGAATTCCATGATTGCATTCATCCCAGGAAGATTTTTTTCTTTAAATTCAAAATTCTGACCAATTTAAAAGCTCACAGCACCTGGTATTCCAAGTGAGTCTCCCGCACATGTACTAACCAGGCCCGTGCCTACTTGGCTTCCAAGATCTGATGAGATTGGGCACTCCCAGGCAGGTGTGGCCGTGAGCCGGAGTACAGTATAGAAACATAGTATATATAGATTTGTCACAATTTTAAACAACTTCAGCAACAAAGGCAACTTTCTTTAACCAGACAACTAAAACACATTTTTCTACAATCAGTTGTCAAGTCCTGAATTCCATTATCGCATTCATCCCAGGAAGATTTTTTTCTTTCAATTCAAAATTCTGACCAATTTAAAAGCTCACAGCACCTGGTATTCCAAGTGAGTCCAGCACCTGGTATTCCAAGTGAGTCTCCTGCACACGTACTAACCAGGCCCGTGCCTGCTTGGCTTCCAAGATCTGGCGAGATTGGGCACTCTCAGGCGGGTATGGCCGTGAGCTGGAGTACGGTATAGAAAACATAGTATATATAGATTTGTCACAATTTTAAACAACTTCAGCAACAAAGGCAACTTTCTTTAACCAGACAACTAAAACACATTTTTCTACAATCAGTCGTCAAGTCCTGAATTCCATGATTGCATTCATTCCAGGAAGATTTTTTTCTTTAAATTCAAAATTCTGACCAATTTAAAAGCTCACAGCACCTGGTATTCCAAGTGAGTCTCCCGCACATGTACTAACCAGGCCCGTGCCTACTTGGCTTCCAAGATCTGATGAGATTGGGCACTCCCAGGCGGGTGTGGCCGTGAGCCGGAGTACAGTATAGAAACATAGTATATATAGATTTGTCACAATTTTAAACAACTTCAGCAACAAAGGCAACTTTCTTTAACCAGACAACTAAAACACATTTTTCTACAATCAGTCGTCAAGTCCTGAATTCCATGATTGCATTCAACCCAGGAAGATTTTTTTCTTTAAATTCAAAATTCTGACCAATTTAAAAGCTCACAGCACCTGGTATTCCAAGTGAGTCTCCCGCACATGTACCAACCAGGCCCATGCCTGCTTGGCTTCCAAGATCTGATGAGATTGGGCACTCCCAGGCAGGTATGGCCTTGAGCTGGAGTACAGCATAGAAAACATAGTATATATAGATTTGTCACAATTTTAAACAACTTCAGCAACAAAGGCAACTTTCTTTAACCAGACAACTAAAACACATTTTTCTACAATCAGTCGTCAAGTCCTGAATTCCATGATCGCATTCATCCCAGGTAGATTTTTTTTCTGTCAATTCAAAATTCTGACCAATTTAAAAGCTCACAGCACCTGGTATTCCAAGTGAGTCTCCTGCGCACGTACTAACCAGGCCCGCGGCTGCCTGGCTTCCAAGATCTGACGAGATTGGGCACTCCCAGGCAGGTATGGCCGTGAGCTGGAGTACAGTATAGAAAACATAGTATATATAGATTTGTCACAATTTTAAACAACTTCAGCAACAAAGGCAACTTTCTTTAACCAGACAACTAAAACACATTTTTCTACAATCAGTTGTCAAGTCCTGAATTCCATGATCGCATTCATCCCAGGAAGATTTTTTTCTTTAAATTCAAAATTCTGACCAATTTAAAAGCTCACAGCACCTGGTATTCCAAGTGAGTCTCCTGCACATGTACTAACCAGGCCCGTGCCTGCTTGGCTTCCAAGATCTGACGAGATTGGGCACTCTCAGGCGGGTATGGCCGTGAGCTGGAGTACGGTATAGAAAACATAGTATATATAGATTTGTCACAATTTTAAACAACTTCAGCAACAAAGGCAACTTTCTTTAACCAGACAACTAAAACACATTTTTCTACAATCAGTCGTCAAGTCCTGAATTCCATGATTGCATTCATTCCAGGAAGATTTTTTTCTTTAAATTCAAAATTCTGACCAATTTAAAAGCTCACAGCACCTGGTATTCCAAGTGAGTCTCCCGCACATGTACTAACCAGGCCCGTGCCTACTTGGCTTCCAAGATCTGATGAGATTGGGCACTCCCAGGCAGGTGTGGCCGTGAGCCGGAGTACAGTATAGAAACATAGTATATATAGATTTGTCACAATTTTAAACAACTTCAGCAACAAAGGCAACTTTCTTTAACCAGACAACTAAAACACATTTTTCTACAATCAGTCGTCAAGTCCTGAATTCCATGATTGCATTCAACCCAGGAAGATTTTTTTCTTTAAATTCAAAATTCTGACCAATTTAAAAGCTCACAGCACCTGGTATTCCAAGTGAGTCTCCCGCACATGTACCAACCAGGCCCATGCCTGCTTGGCTTCCAAGATCTGATGAGATTGGGCACTCCCAGGCAGGTATGGCCGTGAGCTGGAGTACAGTATAGAAAACATAGTATATATAGATTTGTCACAATTTTAAACAACTTCAGCAACAAAGGCAACTTTCTTTAACCAGACAACTAAAACACATTTTTCTACAATCAGTTGTCAAGTCCTGAATTCCATGATCGCATTCATCCCAGGAAGATTTTTTTCTTTAAATTCAAAATTCTGACCAATTTAAAAGCTCACAGCACCTGGTATTCCAAGTGAGTCTCCTGCACATGTACTAACCAGGCCCGTGCCTGCTTGGCTTCCAAGATCTGACGAGATTGGGCACTCTCAGGCGGGTATGGCCGTGAGCTGGAGTACGGTATAGAAAACATAGTATATATAGATTTGTCACAATTTTAAACAACTTCAGCAACAAAGGCAACTTTCTTTAACCAGACAACTAAAACACATTTTTCTACAATCAGTCGTCAAGTCCTGAATTCCATGATTGCATTCATCCCAGGAAGATTTTTTTCTTTAAATTCAAAATTCTGACCAATTTAAAAGCTCACAGCACCTGGTATTCCAAGTGAGTCTCCCGCACATGTACTAACCAGGCCCATGCCTGCTCGGCTTCCAAGATCTGATGAGATTGGGCACTCCCAGGCAGGCATGGCCGTGAGCCAGAGCACGTCATAGAAAACATAGTATATATAGATTTGTCACAATTTTAAACAACTTCAGCAACAAAGGCAACTTTCTTTAACCAGACAACTAAAACACATTTTTCTACAATCAGTCGTCAAGTCCTGAATTCCATGATCGCATTCATCCCAGGTAGATTTTTTTTGTCAATTCAAAATTCTGACCAATTTGAAAGCTCACAGCACCTGGTATTCCAAGTGAGTCTCCTGCGCATGTACTAACCAGGCCCGTGCCTGCTTGGCTTCCAAGATCTGACGAGTTTGGGCACTCCCAGGCAGGTATGGCCGTGAGCTGGAGTACAGTATAGAAAACATAGTATATATAGATTTGTCACAATTTTAAACAACTTCAGCAACAAAGGCAACTTTCTTTAACCAGACAACGACAACACATTTTTATACAATCAGTCGTCAAGTCTTGAATTCCATGATCGCATTCATCCCAGGTAGATTTTTTTTCTTTAAATCCAAAATTCTGACCAATTTAAAAGCTCACAGCACCTGGTATCCCAAGTGAGTCTCCTGCACATGTACTAACCAGGCCCATGCCTGCTTGGCTTCCAAGATCTGATGGGATTGGGCACTCCCAGGCAGGTATGGCCGTGAGCTAGAGCACGTCATAGAAAACATAGTATATATAGATTTGTCACAATTTTAAACAACTTCAGCAACAAAGGCAACTTTCTTTAACCAGACAACTAAAACACATTTTTCTACAATCAGTCGTCAAGTCCTGAATTCCATGATCGCATTCATCCCAGGTAGATTTTTTTTCTGTCAATTCAAAATTCTGACCAATTTGAAAGCTCACAGCACCTGGTATTCCAAGTGAGTCTCCTGCGCATGTACTAACCAGGCCCGTGCCTGCTTGGCTTCCAAGATCTGACGAGTTTGGGCACTCCCAGGCAGGTATGGCCGTGAGCTGGAGTACAGTATAGAAAACATAGTATATATAGATTTGTCACAATTTTAAACAACTTCAGCAACAAAGGCAACTTTCTTTAACCAGACAACGACAACACATTTTTATACAATCAGTCGTCAAGTCTTGAATTCCATGATCGCATTCATCCCAGGTAGATTTTTTTTCTTTAAATCCAAAATTCTGACCAATTTAAAAGCTCACAGCACCTGGTATCCCAAGTGAGTCTCCTGCACATGTACTAACCAGGCCCATGCCTGCTTGGCTTCCAAGATCTGATGGGATTGGGCACTCCCAGGCAGGTATGGCCGTGAGCTAGAGCACGTCATAGAAAACATAGTATATATAGATTTGTCACAATTTTAAACAACTTCAGCAACAAAGGCAACTTTCTTTAACCAGACAACTAAAACACATTTTTCTACAATCAGTCGTCAAGTCCTGAATTCCATGATCGCATTCATCCCAGGTAGATTTTTTTTCTGTCAATTCAAAATTCTGACCAATTTGAAAGCTCACAGCACCTGGTATTCCAAGTGAGTCTCCTGCGCATGTACTAACCAGGCCCGTGCCTGCTTGGCTTCCAAGATCTGATGACATTGGGCACTCCCAGGCAGGTATGGCCGTGAGCTGGAGTACAGTATAGAAAACATAGTATATATAGATTTGTCACAATTTTAAACAACTTCAGCAACAAAGGCAACTTTCTTTAACCAGACAACTAAAACACATTTTTCTACAATCAGTCGTCAAGTCCTGAATTCCATGATTGCATTCATCCCAGGAAGATTTTTTTCTTTAAATTCAAAATTCTGACCAATTTAAAAGCTCACAGCACCTGGTATTTCAAGTGAGTCTCCCGCACATGTACTAACCAGGCCCATGCCTGCTTGGCTTCCAAGATCTGATGAGATTGGGCACTCCCAGGCAGGTATGGCCGTGAGCTGGAGTACGGTATAGAAAACATAGTATATATAGATTTGTCACAATTTTAAACAACTTCAGCAACAAAGGCAACTTTCTTTAACCAGACAACTAAAACACATTTTTCTACAATCAGCCGTCAAGTCCTGAATTCCATGATCGCATTCATCCCAGGTAGATTTTTTTTCTGTCAATTCAAAATTCTGACCAATTTAAAAGCTCACAGCACCTGGTATTCCAAGTGAGTCTCCTGCGCATGTACTAACCAGGCCCGCGCCTGCTTGGCTTCCAAGATCTGACAAGATTGGGCACTCTCAGGCGGGTATGGCCGTGAGCTGGAGTACAGCATAGAAAACATAGTATATATAGATTTGTCACAATTTTAAACAACTTCAGCAACAAAGGCAACTTTCTTTAACCAGACAACTAAAACACATTTTTCTACAATCAGTCGTCAAGTCCTGAATTCCATGATCGCATTCATCCCAGGTAGATTTTTTTTCTGTCAATTCAAAATTCTGACCAATTTAAAAGCTCACAGCACCTGGTATTCCAAGTGAGTCTCCTGCGCACGTACTAACCAGGCCCATGCCTGCTTGGCTTCCAAGATCTGATGACATTGGGCACTCCCAGGCAGGTATGGCCGTGAGCTGGAGTACAGTATAGAAAACATAGTATATATAGATTTGTCACAATTTTAAACAACTTCAGCAACAAAGGCAACTTTCTTTAACCAGACAACTAAAACACATTTTTCTACAATCAGTCGTCAAGTCCTGAATTCCATGATTGCATTCATCCCAGGAAGATTTTTTTCTTTAAATTCAAAATTCTGACCAATTTAAAAGCTCACAGCACCTGGTATTCCAAGTGAGTCTCCCGCACATGTACTAACCAGGCCCGTGCCTGCTTGGCTTCCAACATCTGATGAGATTGGGCACTCCCAGGCAGGTATGGCCGTGAGCTGGAGTACAGTATAGAAAACATAGTATATATAGATTTGTCACAATTTTAAACAACTTCAGCAACAAAGGCAACTTTCTTTAACCAGACAACGACAACACATTTTTATACAATTAGTCGTCAAGTCCTGAATTCCATGATCGCATTCATCCCAGGTAGATTTTTTTTCTGTCAATTCAAAATTCTGACCAATTTAAAAGCTCACAGCACCTGGTATTCCAAGTGAGTCTCCTGCGCATGTACTAACCAGGCCCATGCCTGCTTGGCTTCCAAGATCTGATGAGATTGGGCACTCCCAGGCAGGTATGGCCGTGAGCCGGAGCACAGTATAGAAAACATAGTATATATAGATTTGTCACAATTTTAAACAACTTCAGCAACAAAGGCAACTTTCTTTAACCAGACAACTAAAACACATTTTTCTACAATCAGTCGTCAAGTCCTGAATTCCATGATCGCATTCATCACAGGTAGATTTTTTTCTTTAAATTCAAAATTCTGACCAATTTAAAAGCTCACAGCACCTGGTATTCCAAGTGAGTCTCCCGCACATGTACTAACCAGGCCCGTGCCCGCTTGGCTTCCAAGATCTGATGAGATTGGGCACTCCCAGGCAGGTATGGCCGTGAGCTGGAGTACAGTATAGAAAACATAGTATATATAGATTTGTCACAATTTTAAACAACTTCAGCAACAAAGGCAACTTTCTTTAACCAGACAACTAAAACACATTTTTCTACAATCAGTTGTCAAGTCCTGAATTCCATGATCGCATTCATCCCAGGAAGATTTTTTCCTTTAAATTCAAAATTCTGACCAATTTAAAAGCTCACAGCACCTGGTATTCCAAGTGAGTCTCCTGCACATGTACTAACCAGGCCCGTGCCTGCTTGGCTTCCAAGATCTGATGAGATTGGGCACTCCCAGGCAGGTATGGCCGTGAGCTAGAGCACATCATAGAAAACATAGTATATATAGATTTGTCACAATTTTAAACAACTTCAGCAACAAAGGCAACTTTCTTTAACAAGACAAGTACAACACATTTTTATACAATCAGTCGTCAAGTCCTGAATTCCATGATCACATTCATCCCAGGTAGATTTTTTTTCTTTAAATTCAAAATTCTGACCAATTTAAAAGCTCACAGCACCTGGTATTCCAAGTGAGTCTCCTGCACATGCACTAACCAGGCCCATGCCTGCTTGGCTTCCAAGATCTGATGAGATTGGGCACTCCCAGGCAGGTATGGCCGTGAGCTGGAGTACAGTATAGAAAACATAGTATATATAGATTTGTCACAATTTTAAACAACTTCAGCAACAAAGGCAACTTTCTTTAACCAGACACCTAAAACACATTTTTCTACAATCAGTCGTCAAGTCCTGAATTCCATGATCGCATTCATCCCAGGAAGATTTTTTTCTTTAAATTCAAAATTCTGACCAATTTAAAAGCTCACAGCACCTGGTATTCGAAGTGAGTCTCCTGCACATGTACTAACCAGGCCCGTGCCTGCTTGGCTTCCAAGATCTGGCGAGATTGGGCACTCTCAGACGGGTATGGCCGTGAGCTGGAGTACGGTATAGAAAACATAGTATATATAGATTTGTCACAATTTTAAACAACTTCAGCAACAAAGGCAACTTTCTTTAACCAGACAACTAAAACACATTTTTCTACAATCAGTCGTCAAGTCCTGAATTCCATGATTGCATTCATCCCAGGAAGATTTTTTTCTTTAAATTCAAAATTCTGACCAATTTAAAAGCTCACAGCACCTGGTATTCCAAGTGAGTCTCCCGCACATGTACTAACCAGGCCCGTGCCTACTTGGCCTCCAAGATCTGATGAGATTGGGCACTCCCAGGCAGGTGTGGCCGTGAGCCGGAGTACGGTATAGAAACATAGTATATATAGATTTGTCACAATTTTAAACAACTTCAGCAACAAAGGCAACTTTCTTTAACCAGACAACTAAAACACATTTTTCTACAATCAGTTGTCAAGTCCTGAATTCCATTATCGCATTCATCCCAGGAAGATTTTTTTCTTTAAATTCAAAATTCTGACCAATTTAAAAGCTCACAGCACCTGGTATTCCAAGTGAGTCCAGCACCTGGTATTCCAAGTGAGTCTCCTGCACATGTACTAACCAGGCCCGTGCCTGCTTGGCTTCCAAGATCTGGCGAGATTGGGCACTCTCAGGCGGGTATGGCCGTGAGCTGGAGTACGGTATAGAAAACATAGTATATATAGATTTGTCACAATTTTAAACAACTTCAGCAACAAAGGCAACTTTCTTTAACCAGACAACTAAAACACATTTTTCTACAATCAGTCGTCAAGTCCTGAATTCCATGATTGCATTCATTCCAGGAAGATTTTTTTCTTTAAATTCAAAATTCTGACCAATTTAAAAGCTCACAGCACCTGGTACTCCAAGTGAGTCTCCCGCACATGTACTAACCAGGCCCGTGCCTACTTGGCTTCCAAGATCTGATGAGATTGGGCACTCCCAGGCAGGTGTGGCCGTGAGCCGGAGTACAGTATAGAAACATAGTATATATAGATTTGTCACAATTTTAAACAACTTCAGCAACAAAGGCAACTTTCTTTAACCAGACAACTAAAACACATTTTTCTACAATCAGTCGTCATGTCCTGAATTCCATGATTGCATTCAACCCAGGAAGATTTTTTTCTTTAAATTCAAAATTCTGACCAATTTAAAAGCTCACAGCACCTGGTATTCCAAGTGAGTCTCCCGCACATGTACCAACCAGGCCCATGCCTGCTTGGCTTCCAAGATCTGATGAGATTGGGCACTCCCAGGCAGGTATGGCCTTGAGCTGGAGTACAGCATAGAAAACATAGTATAATATAGATTTGTCACAATTTTAAACAACTTCAGCAACAAAGGCAACTTTCTTTAACCAGACAACTAAAACACATTTTTCTACAATCAGTCGTCAAGTCCTGAATTCCATGATCGCATTCATCCCAGGTAGATTTTTTTTCTGTCAATTCAAAATTCTGACCAATTTAAAAGCTCACAGCACCTGGTATTCCAAGTGCGTCTCCTGCGCACGTACTAGCCAGGCCCGCGGCTGCCTGGCTTCCAAGATCTGACGAGATTGGGCACTCCCAGGCAGGTATGGCCGTGGGCTGGAGTACAGTATAGAAAACATAGTATATATAGATTTGTCACAATTTTAAACAACTTCAGCAACAAAGGCAACTTTCTTTAACCAGACAACTAAAACACATTTTTCTACAATCAGTTGTCAAGTCCTGAATTCCATGATCGCATTCATCCCAGGAAGATTTTTTTCTTTAAATTCAAAATTCTGACCAATTTAAAAGCTCACAGCACCTGGTATTCCAAGTGAGTCTCCTGCACATGTACTAACCAGGCCCGTGCCTGCTTGGCTTCCAAGATCTGACGAGATTGGGCACTCTCAGGCGGGTATGGCCGTGAGCTGGAGTATGGTATAGAAAACATAGTATATATAGATTTGTCACAATTTTAAACAACTTCAGCAACAAAGGCAACTTTCTTTAACCAGACAACTAAAACACATTTTTCTACAATCAGTCGTCAAGTCCTGAATTCCATGATTGCATTCATCCCAGGAAGATTTTTTTCTTTAAATTCAAAATTCTGACCAATTTAAAAGCTCACAGCACCTGGTATTCCAAGTGAGTCTCCCGCACATGTACTAACCAGGCCCATGCCTGCTCGGCTTCCAAGATCTGATGAGATTGGGCACTCCCAGGCAGGCATGGCCGTGAGCCAGAGCACGTCATAGAAAACATAGTATATATAGATTTGTCACAATTTTAAACAACTTCAGCAACAAAGGCAACTTTCTTTAACCAGACAACTAAAACACATTTTTCTACAATCAGTCGTCAAGTCCTGAATTCCATGATCGCATTCATCCCAGGTAGATTTTTTTTCTGTCAATTCAAAATTCTGACCAATTTGAAAGCTCACAGCACCTGGTATTCCAAGTGAGTCTCCTGCGCATGTACTAACCAGGCCCGTGCCTGCTTGGCTTCCAAGATCTGACGAGTTTGGGCACTCCCAGGCAGGTATGGCCGTGAGCTGGAGTACAGTATAGAAAACATAGTATATATAGATTTGTCACAATTTTAAACAACTTCAGCAACAAAGGCAACTTTCTTTAACCAGACAACGACAACACATTTTTATACAATCAGTCGTCAAGTCTTGAATTCCATGATCGCATTCATCCCAGGTAGATTTTTTTTCTTTAAATCCAAAATTCTGACCAATTTAAAAGCTCACAGCACCTGGTATCCCAAGTGAGTCTCCTGCACATGTACTAACCAGGCCCATGCCTGCTTGGCTTCCAAGATCTGATGGGATTGGGCACTCCCAGGCAGGTATGGCCGTGAGCTAGAGCACGTCATAGAAAACATAGTATATATAGATTTGTCACAATTTTAAACAACTTCAGCAACAAAGGCAACTTTCTTTAACCAGACAACTAAAACACATTTTTCTACAATCAGTCGTCAAGTCCTGAATTCCATGATCGCATTCATCCCAGGTAGATTTTTTTTCTGTCAATTCAAAATTCTGACCAATTTGAAAACTCACAGCATCTGGTATTCCAAGCGAGTCTCCTGCACATGTACTAACCAGGCCCGTGCCTGCTTGGCTTCCAAGATCTGATGACATTGGGCACTCCCAGGCAGGTATGGCCGTGAGCTGGAGTACAGTATAGAAAACATAGTATATATAGATTTGTCACAATTTTAAACAACTTCAGCAACAAAGGCAACTTTCTTTAACCAGACAACTAAAACACATTTTTCTACAATCAGTCGTCAAGTCCTGAATTCCATGATTGCATTCATCCCAGGAAGATTTTTTTCTTTAAATTCAAAATTCTGACCAATTTAAAAGCTCACAGCACCTGGTATTTCAAGTGAGTCTCCCGCACATGTACTAACCAGGCCCGTGCCTGCTTGGCTTCCAAGATCTGATGACATTGGGCACTCCCAGGCAGGTATGGCCGTGAGCTGGAGTACAGTATAGAAAACATAGTATATATAGATTTGTCACAATTTTAAACAACTTCAGCAACAAAGGCAACTTTCTTTAACCAGACAACTAAAACACATTTTTCTACAATCAGTCGTCAAGTCCTGAATTCCATGATTGCATTCATCCCAGGAAGATTTTTTTCTTT
This sequence comes from Brachionichthys hirsutus, assembly GCF_040956055.1. Taxonomy (NCBI): domain Eukaryota; kingdom Metazoa; phylum Chordata; class Actinopteri; order Lophiiformes; family Brachionichthyidae; genus Brachionichthys; species Brachionichthys hirsutus. The sequence goes on from NC_090903.1 coordinate 1,381,937, forward strand.
AAATTCAAAATTCTGACCAATTTAAAAGCTCACAGCACCTGGTATCCCAAGTGAGTCTCCTGCACATGTACTAACCAGGCCCATGCCTGCTTGGCTTCCAAGATCTGATGAGATTGGGCACTCCCAGGCAGGTATGGCCGTGAGCTGGAGTACGGTATAGAAAACATAGTATATATAGATTTGTCACAATTTTAAACAACTTCAGCAACAAAGGCAACTTTCTTTAACCAGACAACTAAAACACATTTTTCTACAATCAGCCGTCAAGTCCTGAATTCCATGATCGCATTCATCCCAGGTAGATTTTTTTTCTGTCAATTCAAAATTCTGACCAATTTAAAAGCTCACAGCACCTGGTATTCCAAGTGAGTCTCCTGCGCATGTACTAACCAGGCCCGCGCCTGCTTGGCTTCCAAGATCTGACGAGATTGGGCACTCCCAGGCAGGTATGGCCGTGAGCTGGAGTACAGTATAGAAAACATAGTATATATAGATTTGTCACAATTTTAAACAACTTCAGCAACAAAGGCAACTTTCTTTAACCAGACAACTAAAACACATTTTTCTACAATCAGCCGTCAAGTCCTGAATTCCATGATCGCATTCATCCCAGGTAGATTTTTTTTCTGTCAATTCAAAATTCTGACCAATTTAAAAGCTCACAGCACCTGGTATTCCAAGTGAGTCTCCTGCGCATGTACTAACCAGGCCCGCGCCTGCTTGGCTTCCAAGATCTGACGAGATTGGGCACTCCCAGGCAGGTATGGCCGTGAGCTGGAGTACAGTATAGAAAACATAGTATATATAGATTTGTCACAATTTTAAACAACTTCAGCAACAAAGGCAACTTTCTTTAACCAGACAACTAAAACACATTTTTCTACAATCAGTTGTCAAGTCCTGAATTCCATGATCGCATTCATCCCAGGAAGATTTTTTTCTTTAAATTCAAAATTCTGACCAATTTAAAAGCTCACAGCACCTGGTATTCCAAGTGAGTCTCCTGCACATGTACTAACCAGGCCCGTGCCCGCTTGGCTTCCAAGATCTGACGAGATTGGGCACTCTCAGGCGGGTATGGCCGTGAGCTGGAGTACGGTATAGAAAACATAGTATATATAGATTTGTCACAATTTTAAACAACTTCAGCAACAAAGGCAACTTTCTTTAACCAGACAACTAAAACACATTTTTCTACAATCAGTCGTCAAGTCCTGAATTCCATGATCGCATTCATCCCAGGTAGATTTTTTTTCTGTCAATTCAAAATTCTGACCAATTTGAAAACTCACAGCATCTGGTATTCCAAGCGAGTCTCCTGCACATGTACTAACCAGGCCCGTGCCTGCTTGGCTTCCAAGATCTGATGACATTGGGCACTCCCAGGCAGGTATGGCCATGAGCTGGAGTACAGTATAGAAAACATAGTATATATAGATTTGTCACAATTTTAAACAACTTCAGCAACAAAGGCAACTTTCTTTAACCAGACAACGACAACACATTTTTATACAATCAGTCGTCAAGTCCTGAATTCCATGATCGCATTCATCCCAGGTAGATTTTTTTTCTGTCAATTCAAAATTCTGACCAATTTAAAAGCTCACAGCACCTGGTATTCCAAGTGAGTCTCCTGCGCATGTACTAACCAGGCCCGTGCCTGCTTGGCTTCCAAGATCTGACGAGTTTGGGCACTCCCAGGCAGGTATGGCCGTGAGCTGGAGTACAGTATAGAAAACATAGTATATATAGATTTGTCACAATTTTAAACAACTTCAGCAACAAAGGCAACTTTCTTTAACCAGACAACGACAACACATTTTTATACAATCAGTCGTCAAGTCTTGAATTCCATGATCGCATTCATCCCAGGTAGATTTTTTTTCTTTAAATCCAAAATTCTGACCAATTTAAAAGCTCACAGCACCTGGTATCCCAAGTGAGTCTCCTGCACATGTACTAACCAGGCCCATGCCTGCTTGGCTTCCAAGATCTGATGGGATTGGGCACTCCCAGGCAGGTATGGCCGTGAGCTAGAGCACGTCATAGAAAACATAGTATATATAGATTTGTCACAATTTTAAACAACTTCAGCAACAAATGCAACTTTCTTTAACCAGACAACTAAAACACATTTTTCTACAATCAGTCGTCAAGTCCTGAATTCCATGATCGCATTCATCCCAGGTAGATTTTTTTTCTGTCAATTCAAAATTCTGACCAATTTGAAAACTCACAGCATCTGGTATTCCAAGCGAGTCTCCTGCACATGTACTAACCAGGCCCGTGCCTGCTTGGCTTCCAAGATCTGATGACATTGGGCACTCCCAGGCAGGTATGGCCGTGAGCTGGAGTACAGTATAGAAAACATAGTATATATAGATTTGTCACAATTTTAAACAACTTCAGCAACAAAGGCAACTTTCTTTAACCAGACAACGACAACACATTTTTATACAATCAGCCGTCAAGTCCTGAATTCCATGATCGCATTCATCCCAGGTAGATTTTTTTTCTGTCAATTCAAAATTCTGACCAATTTAAAAGCTCACAGCACCTGGTATTCCAAGTGAGTCTCCTGCGCATGTACTAACCAGGCCCGTGCCTGCTTGGCTTCCAAGATCTGACGAGTTTGGGCACTCCCAGGCAGGTATGGCCGTGAGCTGGAGTACAGTATAGAAAACATAGTATATATAGATTTGTCACAATTTTAAACAACTTCAGCAACAAAGGCAACTTTCTTTAACCAGACAACGACAACACATTTTTATACAATCAGTCGTCAAGTCTTGAATGCCATGATCGCATTCATCCCAGGTAGATTTTTTTTCTTTAAATCCAAAATTCTGACCAATTTAAAAGCTCACAGCACCTGGTATCCCAAGTGAGTCTCCTGCACACGTACTAACCAGGCCCATGCCTGCTTGGCTTCCAAGATCTGATGGGATTGGGCACTCCCAGGCAGGTATGGCCGTGAGCTAGAGCACGTCATAGAAAACATAGTATATATAGATTTGTCACAATTTTAAACAACTTCAGCAACAAAGGCAACTTTCTTTAACCAGACAACTAAAACACATTTTTCTACAATCAGTCGTCAAGTCCTGAATTCCATGATCGCATTCATCCCAGGTAGATTTTTTTTCTGTCAATTCAAAATTCTGACCAATTTGAAAACTCACAGCATCTGGTATTCCAAGCGAGTCTCCTGCACATGTACTAACCAGGCCCGTGCCTGCTTGGCTTCCAAGATCTGATGACATTGGGCACTCCCAGGCAGGTATGGCCGTGAGCTGGAGTACAGTATAGAAAACATAGTATATATAGATTTGTCACAATTTTAAACAACTTCAGCAACAAAGGCAACTTTCTTTAACCAGACAACTAAAACACATTTTTCTACAATCAGTCGTCAAGTCCTGAATTCCATGATTGCATTCATCCCAGGAAGATTTTTTTCTTTAAATTCAAAATTCTGACCAATTTAAAAGCTCACAGCACCTGGTATCCCAAGTGAGTCTCCCGCACATGTACTAACCAGGCCCATGCCTGCTTGGCTTCCAAAATCTGATGAGATTGGGCACTCCCAGGCAGGTATGGCCGTGAGCTGGAGTACGGTATAGAAAACATAGTATATATAGATTTGTCACAATTTTAAACAACTTCAGCAACAAAGGCAACTTTCTTTAACCAGACAACTAAAACACATTTTTCTACAATCAGCCGTCAAGTCCTGAATTCCATGATCGCATTCATCCCAGGTAGATTTTTTTTCTGTCAATTCAAAATTCTGACCAATTTAAAAGCTCACAGCACCTGGTATTCCAAGTGAGTCTCCTGCGCATGTACTAACCAGGCCCGTGCCTGCTTGGCTTCCAAGATCTGACGAGTTTGGGCACTCCCAGGCAGGTATGGCCGTGAGCTGGAGTACAGTATAGAAAACATAGTATATATAGATTTGTCACAATTTTAAACAACTTCAGCAACAAAGGCAACTTTCTTTAACCAGACAACGACAACACATTTTTATACAATCGGTCGTCAAGTCTTGAATTCCATGATCGCATTCATCCCAGGTAGATTTTTTTTCTTTAAATCCAAAATTCTGACCAATTTAAAAGCTCACAGCACCTGGTATCCCAAGTGAGTCTCCTGCACATGTACTAACCAGGCCCATGCCTGCTTGGCTTCCAAGATCTGATGGGATTGGGCACTCCCAGGCAGGTATGGCCGTGAGCTAGAGCACGTCATAGAAAACATAGTATATATAGATTTGTCACAATTTTAAACAACTTCAGCAACAAAGGCAACTTTCTTTAACCAGACAACTAAAACACATTTTTCTACAATCAGTCGTCAAGTCCTGAATTCCATGATCGCATTCATCCCAGGTAGATTTTTTTTCTGTCAATTCAAAATTCTGACCAATTTGAAAACTCACAGCATCTGGTATTCCAAGCGAGTCTCCTGCACATGTACTAACCAGGCCCGTGCCTGCTTGGCTTCCAAGATCTGATGACATTGGGCACTCCCAGGCAGGTATGGCCGTGAGCTGGAGTACAGTATAGAAAACATAGTATATATAGATTTGTCACAATTTTAAACAACTTCAGCAACAAAGGCAACTTTCTTTAACCAGACAACTAAAACACATTTTTCTACAATCAGTCGTCAAGTCCTGAATTCCATGATTGCATTCATCCGAGGAAGATTTTTTTCTTTAAATTCAAAATTCTGACCAATTTAAAAGCTCACAGCACCTGGTATTCCAAGTGAGTCTCCCGCACATGTACTAACCAGGCCCATGCCTGCTTGGCTTCCAAGATCTGATGAGATTGGGCACTCCCAGGCAGGTATGGCCGTGAGCTGGAGTACGGTATAGAAAACATAGTATATATAGATTTGTCACAATTTTAAACAACTTCAGCAACAAAGGCAACTTTCTTTAACCAGACAACTAAAACACATTTTTCTACAATCAGCCGTCAAGTCCTGAATTCCATGATCGCATTCATCCCAGGTAGATTTTTTTTCTGTCAATTCAAAATTCTGACCAATTTAAAAGCTCACAGCACCTGGTATTCCAAGTGAGTCTCCTGCGCATGTACTAACCAGGCCCGTGCCTGCTTGGCTTCCAAGATCTGACGAGTTTGGGCACTCCCAGGCAGGTATGGCTGTGAGCTGGAGTACAGTATAGAAAACATAGTATATATAGATTTGTCACAATTTTAAACAACTTCAGCAACAAAGGCAACTTTCTTTAACCAGACAACGACAACACATTTTTATACAATCAGTCGTCAAGTCTTGAATTCCATGATCGCATTCATCCCAGGTAGATTTTTTTTCTTTAAATCCAAAATTCTGACCAATTTAAAAGCTCACAGCACCTGGTATTCCAAGTGAGTCTCCCGCACATGTACTAACCAGGCCCATGCCTGCTCGGCTTCCAAGATCTGATGAGATTGGGCACTCCCAGGCAGGCATGGCCGTGAGCCAGAGCACGTCATAGAAAACATAGTATATATAGATTTGTCACAATTTTAAACAACTTCAGCAACAAAGGCAACTTTCTTTAACCAGACAACTAAAACACATTTTTCTACAATCAGTCGTCAAGTCCTGAATTCCATGATCGCATTCATCCCAGGTAGATTTTTTTTCTGTCAATTCAAAATTCTGACCAATTTGAAAGCTCACAGCACCTGGTATTCCAAGTGAGTCTCCTGCACATGTACTAACCAGGCCCGTGCCTGCTTGGCTTCCAAGATCTGACGAGTTTGGGCACTCCCAGGCAGGTATGGCCGTGAGCTGGAGTACAGTATAGAAAACATAGTATATATAGATTTGTCACAATTTTAAACAACTTCAGCAACAAAGGCAACTTTCTTTAACCAGACAACGACAACACATTTTTATACAATCAGTCGTCAAGTCTTGAATTCCATGATCGCATTCATCCCAGGTAGATTTTTTTTCTTTAAATCCAAAATTCTGACCAATTTAAAAGCTCACAGCACCTGGTATCCCAAGTGAGTCTCCTGCACATGTACTAACCAGGCCCATGCCTGCTTGGCTTCCAAGATCTGATGGGATTGGGCACTCCCAGGCAGGTATGGCCGTGAGCTAGAGCACGTCATAGAAAACATAGTATATATAGATTTGTCACAATTTTAAACAACTTCAGCAACAAAGGCAACTTTCTTTAACCAGACAACTAAAACACATTTTTCTACAATCAGTCGTCAAGTCCTGAATTCCATGATCGCATTCATCCCAGGTAGATTTTTTTTCTGTCAATTCAAAATTCTGACCAATTTGAAAACTCACAGCATCTGGTATTCCAAGCGAGTCTCCTGCACATGTACTAACCAGGCCCGTGCCTGCTTGGCTTCCAAGATCTGATGACATTGGGCACTCCCAGGCAGGTATGGCCGTGAGCTGGAGTACAGTATAGAAAACATAGTATATATAGATTTGTCACAATTTTAAACAACTTCAGCAACAAAGGCAACTTTCTTTAACCAGACAACTAAAACACATTTTTCTACAATCAGTCGTCAAGTCCTGAATTCCATGATTGCATTCATCCCAGGAAGATTTTTTTCTTTAAATTCAAAATTCTGACCAATTTAAAAGCTCACAGCACCTGGTATTTCAAGTGAGTCTCCCGCACATGTACTAACCAGGCCCGTGCCTGCTTGGCTTCCAAGATCTGATGACATTGGGCACTCCCAGGCAGGTATGGCCGTGAGCTGGAGTACAGTATAGAAAACATAGTATATATAGATTTGTCACAATTTTAAACAACTTCAGCAACAAAGGCAACTTTCTTTAACCAGACAACTAAAACACATTTTTCTACAATCAGTCGTCAAGTCCTGAATTCCATGATTGCATTCATCCCAGGAAGATTTTTTTCTTTAAATTCAAAATTCTGACCAATTTAAAAGCTCACAGCACCTGGTATCCCAAGTGAGTCTCCTGCACATGTACTAACCAGGCCCATGCCTGCTTGGCTTCCAAGATCTGATGAGATTGGGCACTCCCAGGCAGGTATGGCCGTGAGCTGGAGTACGGTATAGAAAACATAGTATATATAGATTTGTCACAATTTTAAACAACTTCAGCAACAAAGGCAACTTTCTTTAACCAGACAACTAAAACACATTTTTCTACAATCAGCCGTCAAGTCCTGAATTCCATGATCGCATTCATCCCAGGTAGATTTTTTTTCTGTCAATTCAAAATTCTGACCAATTTAAAAGCTCACAGCACCTGGTATTCCAAGTGAGTCTCCTGCGCATGTACTAACCAGGCCCGCGCCTGCTTGGCTTCCAAGATCTGACGAGATTGGGCACTCCCAGGCAGGTATGGCCGTGAGCTGGAGTACAGTATAGAAAACATAGTATATATAGATTTGTCACAATTTTAAACAACTTCAGCAACAAAGGCAACTTTCTTTAACCAGACAACTAAAACACATTTTTCTACAATCAGTTGTCAAGTCCTGAATTCCATGATCGCATTCATCCCAGGAAGATTTTTTTCTTTAAATTCAAAATTCTGACCAATTTAAAAGCTCACAGCACCTGGTATTCCAAGTGAGTCTCCTGCACATGTACTAACCAGGCCCGTGCCTGCTTGGCTTCCAAGATCTGACGAGATTGGGCACTCTCAGGCGGGTATGGCCGTGAGCTGGAGTACGGTATAGAAAACATAGTATATATAGATTTGTCACAATTTTAAACAACTTCAGCAACAAAGGCAACTTTCTTTAACCAGACAACTAAAACACATTTTTCTACAATCAGTCGTCAAGTCCTGAATTCCATGATCGCATTCATCCCAGGTAGATTTTTTTTCTGTCAATTCAAAATTCTGACCAATTTAAAAGCTCACAGCACCTGGTATTCCAAGTGAGTCTCCTGCGCACGTACTAACCAGGCCCATGCCTGCTTGGCTTCCAAGATCTGATGACATTGGGCACTCCCAGGCAGGTATGGCCGTGAGCTGGAGTACAGTATAGAAAACATAGTATATATAGATTTGTCACAATTTTAAACAACTTCAGCAACAAAGGCAACTTTCTTTAACCAGACAACTAAAACACATTTTTCTACAATCAGTCGTCAAGTCCTGAATTCCATGATTGCATTCATCCCAGGAAGATTTTTTTCTTTAAATTCAAAATTCTGACCAATTTAAAAGCTCACAGCACCTGGTATCCCAAGTGAGTCTCCCGCACATGTACTAACCAGGCCCATGCCTGCTTGGCTTCCAAAATCTGATGAGATTGGGCACTCCCAGGCAGGTATGGCCGTGAGCTGGAGTACGGTATAGAAAACATAGTATATATAGATTTGTCACAATTTTAAACAACTTCAGCAACAAAGGCAACTTTCTTTAACCAGACAACTAAAACACATTTTTCTACAATCAGCCGTCAAGTCCTGAATTCCATGATCGCATTCATCCCAGGTAGATTTTTTTTCTGTCAATTCAAAATTCTGACCAATTTAAAAGCTCACAGCACCTGGTATTCCAAGTGAGTCTCCTGCGCATGTACTAACCAGGCCCGTGCCTGCTTGGCTTCCAAGATCTGACGAGTTTGGGCACTCCCAGGCAGGTATGGCCGTGAGCTGGAGTACAGTATAGAAAACATAGTATATATAGATTTGTCACAATTTTAAACAACTTCAGCAACAAAGGCAACTTTCTTTAACCAGACAACGACAACACATTTTTATACAATCAGTCGTCAAGTCTTGAATTCCATGATCGCATTCATCCCAGGTAGATTTTTTTTCTTTAAATCCAAAATTCTGACCAATTTAAAAGCTCACAGCACCTGGTATCCCAAGTGAGTCTCCTGCACATGTACTAACCAGGCCCATGCCTGCTTGGCTTCCAAGATCTGATGGGATTGGGCACTCCCAGGCAGGTATGGCCGTGAGCTAGAGCACGTCATAGAAAACATAGTATATATAGATTTGTCACAATTTTAAACAACTTCAGCAACAAAGGCAACTTTCTTTAACCAGACAACTAAAACACATTTTTCTACAATCAGTCGTCAAGTCCTGAATTCCATGATCGCATTCATCCCAGGTAGATTTTTTTTCTGTCAATTCAAAATTCTGACCAATTTGAAAACTCACAGCATCTGGTATTCCAAGCGAGTCTCCTGCACATGTACTAACCAGGCCCGTGCCTGCTTGGCTTCCAAGATCTGATGACATTGGGCACTCCCAGGCAGGTATGGCCGTGAGCTGGAGTACAGTATAGAAAACATAGTATATATAGATTTGTCACAATTTTAAACAACTTCAGCAACAAAGGCAACTTTCTTTAACCAGACAACTAAAACACATTTTTCTACAATCAGTCGTCAAGTCCTGAATTCCATGATTGCATTCATCCCAGGAAGATTTTTTTCTTTAAATTCAAAATTCTGACCAATTTAAAAGCTCACAGCACCTGGTATTCCAAGTGAGTCTCCCGCACATGTACTAACCAGGCCCATGCCTGCTTGGCTTCCAAGATCTGATGAGATTGGGCACTCCCAGGCAGGTATGGCCGTGAGCTGGAGTACGGTATAGAAAACATAGTATATATAGATTTGTCACAATTTTAAACAACTTCAGCAACAAAGGCAACTTTCTTTAACCAGACAACTAAAACACATTTTTCTACAATCAGCCGTCAAGTCCTGAATTCCATGATCGCATTCATCCCAGGTAGATTTTTTTTCTGTCAATTCAAAATTCTGACCAATTTAAAAGCTCACAGCACCTGGTATTCCAAGTGAGTCTCCTGCGCATGTACTAACCAGGCCCATGCCTGCTCGGCTTCCAAGATCTGATGAGATTGGGCACTCCCAGGCAGGTATGGCCGTGAGCTGGAGTATGGTATAGAAAACATAGTATATATAGATTTGTCACAATTTTAAACAACTTCAGCAACAAAGGCAACTTTCTTTAACCAGACAACTAAAACACATTTTTCTACAATCAGTTGTCAAGTCCTGAATTCCATGATCGCATTCATCCCAGGAAGATTTTTTTCTTTAAATTCAAAATTCTGACCAATTTAAAAGCTCACAGCACCTGGTATTCCAAGTGAGTCTCCTGCACATGTACTAACCAGGCCCGTGCCTGCTTGGCTTCCAAGATCTGACGAGATTGGGCACTCTCAGGCGGGTATGGCCGTGAGCTGGAGTACGGTATAGAAAACATAGTATATATAGATTTGTCACAATTTTAAACAACTTCAGCAACAAAGGCAACTTTCTTTAACCAGACAACTAAAACACATTTTTCTACAATCAGTCGTCAAGTCCTGAATTCCATGATCGCATTCATCCCAGGTAGATTTTTTTTCTGTCAATTCAAAATTCTGACCAATTTGAAAACTCACAGCATCTGGTATTCCAAGCGGGTCTCCTGCACATGTACTAACCAGGCCCGTGCCTGCTTGGCTTCCAAGATCTGATGACATTGGGCACTCCCAGGCAGGTATGGCCATGAGCTGGAGTACAGTATAGAAAACATAGTATATATAGATTTGTCACAATTTTAAACAACTTCAGCAACAAAGGCAACTTTCTTTAACCAGACAACGACAACACATTTTTATACAATCAGTCGTCAAGTCCTGAATTCCATGATCGCATTCATCCCAGGTAGATTTTTTTTCTGTCAATTCAAAATTCTGACCAATTTAAAAGCTCACAGCACCTGGTATTCCAAGTGAGTCTCCTGCGCATGTACTAACCAGGCCCGTGCCTGCTTGGCTTCCAAGATCTGACGAGTTTGGGCACTCCCAGGCAGGTATAGCCGTGAGCTGGAGTACAGTATAGAAAACATAGTATATATAGATTTGTCACAATTTTAAACAACTTCAGCAACAAAGGCAACTTTCTTTAACCAGACAACGACAACACATTTTTATACAATCAGTCGTCAAGTCTTGAATTCCATGATCGCATTCATCCCAGGTAGATTTTTTTTCTTTAAATCCAAAATTCTGACCAATTTAAAAGCTCACAGCACCTGGTATCCCAAGTGAGTCTCCTGCACATGTACTAACCAGGCCCATGCCTGCTTGGCTTCCAAGATCTGATGGGATTGGGCACTCCCAGGCAGGTATGGCCGTGAGCTAGAGCACGTCATAGAAAACATAGTATATATAGATTTGTCACAATTTTAAACAACTTCAGCAACAAATGCAACTTTCTTTAACCAGACAACTAAAACACATTTTTCTACAATCAGTCGTCAAGTCCTGAATTCCATGATCGCATTCATCCCAGGTAGATTTTTTTTCTGTCAATTCAAAATTCTGACCAATTTGAAAACTCACAGCATCTGGTATTCCAAGCGAGTCTCCTGCACATGTACTAACCAGGCCCGTGCCTGCTTGGCTTCCAAGATCTGATGACATTGGGCACTCCCAGGCAGGTATGGCCGTGAGCTGGAGTACAGTATAGAAAACATAGTATATATAGATTTGTCACAATTTTAAACAACTTCAGCAACAAAGGCAACTTTCTTTAACCAGACAACTAAAACACATTTTTCTACAATCAGTCGTCAAGTCCTGAATTCCATGATTGCATTCATCCCAGGAAGATTTTTTTCTTTAAATTCAAAATTCTGACCAATTTAAAAGCTCACAGCACCTGGTATCCCAAGTGAGTCTCCCACACATGTACTAACCAGGCCCATGCCTGCTTGGCTTCCAAGATCTGATGAGATTGGGCACTCCCAGGCAGGTATGGCCGTGAGCTGGAGTACGGTATAGAAAACATAGTATATATAGATTTGTCACAATTTTAAACAACTTCAGCAACAAAGGCAACTTTCTTTAACCAGACAACTAAAACACATTTTTCTACAATCAGCCGTCAAGTCCTGAATTCCATTATCGCATTCATCCCAGGTAGATTTTTTTTCTGTCAATTCAAAATTCTGACCAATTTAAAAGCTCACAGCACCTGGTATTCCAAGTGAGTCTCCTGCGCATGTACTAACCAGGCCCGTGCCTGCTTGGCTTCCAAGATCTGACGAGTTTGGGCACTCCCAGGCAGGTATGGCCGTGAGCTGGAGTACAGTATAGAAAACATAGTATATATAGATTTGTCACAATTTTAAACAACTTCAGCAACAAAGGCAACTTTCTTTAACCAGACAACGACAACACATTTTTATACAATCAGTCGTCAAGTCTTGAATTCCATGATCGCATTCATCCCAGGTAGATTTTTTTTCTTTAAATCCAAAATTCTGACCAATTTAAAAGCTCACAGCACCTGGTATCCCAAGTGAGTCTCCTGCACATGTACTAACCAGGCCCATGCCTGCTTGGCTTCCAAGATCTGATGAGATTGGGCACTCCCAGGCAGGTATGGCCGTGAGCTAGAGCACGTCATAGAAAACATAGTATATATAGATTTGTCACAATTTTAAACAACTTCAGCAACAAAGGCAACTTTCTTTAACCAGACAACTAAAACACATTTTTCTACAATCAGTCGTCAAGTCCTGAATTCCATGATCGCATTCATCCCAGGTAGATTTTTTTTCTGTCAATTCAAAATTCTGACCAATTTGAAAACTCACAGCATCTGGTATTCCAAGCGAGTCTCCTGCACATGTACTAACCAGGCCCGTGCCTGCTTGGCTTCCAAGATCTGATGACATTGGGCACTCCCAGGCAGGTATGGCCGTGAGCTGGAGTACAGTATAGAAAACATAGTATATATAGATTTGTCACAATTTTAAACAACTTCAGCAACAAAGGCAACTTTCTTTAACCAGACAACTAAAACACATTTTTCTACAATCAGTCGTCAAGTCCTGAATTCCATGATTGCATTCATCCCAGGAAGATTTTTTTCTTTAAATTCAAAATTCTGACCAATTTAAAAGCTCACAGCACCTGGTATCCCAAGTGAGTCTCTGTCGGGGTAATTCCCTGACACACTGTAAGAAATAATTTAAACGCGCACAAAATGAATCAGGCAGACAAACGTTGATACTTTACCGGTAAGGGGGACCTTGCTCGCCCAGCAGCTGCGATCAAGAGACCTCCTTCCGGGCCCTCAGAGACCTTTTATTCACACAGTAAAAGTAGGTGGTTCCCAAGTATTTAAATAGATCCCTACCCCCTAAGGACAAAGGGAATGTTTCCTATGGGAAAACCTCGTGGCCTCCGCCATCTTAACAAGTTTACAATGAAAATAAAACAATAACTCTAACATTTCCCTCCTGGAATTTTCATTTCACATGGCCTAATATTTATACTGTAACATCCTTATCTCTATGGTTACTACAAAACATTCGGTGTTAACTAAACATGCTTCAAACACTATACTAGAACTAAACTATCAGAAAACAATGATAAAAAAGAATCAGTACAATCAAAAACAATACCTGAGTTATTACATTCATAACCGGAGTTCTTACAATCATACCTGAATCAGGGCGGAAAGCGAAAAACCCGTATTTGCAGATTTCTTTCAAACGGGAAAATTCTTTCCGAACCCAGCTGCATCTGCGATTATCTTTAAAGACACCTAATACAGGATATGAAACACTCTCATGGTTATATCTTGATACACATTTCAAACATCATATTCATCCTCATCTTCGACTTCTCTTGTAGCTAACAATACAGCATACTCCTCTCGCATTGCTACGTTAAGAGCTTCACACTTCTCAGTCATCATTACATTTGTCACAGCATTTACCATCCTCGTTACCATTGCTCTCAAACAGGGAAGAATACAAACGGAAAAAACAAAGAATAAAATCAATACAAAAATGAATGGCATCAAAATTTTTAACAGAACACTTTTCCATGATCCGAGTGTTAGCCATTCGAATGGGTCGAATCCTTTATTTACAAAGTCCTGACTCTGAGCATTACGGATGTTCTTCATGGTTTGGATAGCTTCAGCAATTACCTGTCCGTCACCAGCATTATCAGGAATGTAAGTGCAGCACGAGTCGTTTAACAAAGCACAAACTCCTCCTTGTGCTGCGGTCATTAAGTCGAGAACCATCCTGTTTTGCAAAACCATCAGACGCACGCTGTTCATCTCCTCATCATTAGCTTCCCAAGCTTTAATGCTGGCATTTATAAATAGTCCAATTCTGTAATCCATTGTTTCTACTCTTAACATTATCTTTCCTACCCCTAAATTTGGAAAAAGTGAAAGGATTAGTTTGTTGCTGGTGCTCCACAGTTTAAACTCGTCTGGAACATTTGAACCCCAAATTGAATCGTGCGATGTCACAGCTGGTACAGAGAATGCTCTTCTCTTCCGACTTTTAGAATTAAAAGCTGAGATTACTTTATGACGTTCTTCTAGTCACACATCTCTAGACAAACATTCAAACAGATTACACTTTGGAATATGCAAACTGTTCTTGGTGTTAGGTCAGTCTCGTTCTCGTTCCTTGTCCATCAGCAAATCTTCTTGAAAGTGATTCAGCTTCACTGTCAGTGTTCTTGTCCTGCGTTACACTGTGAGGGTCTCTTCCTCACGGATCTTAAAATGAGTGTGATTCAATCTCTCACCACCTCTCTCTGATCAGACTTCCTGTCTGCATCTCTGGATCAGTTCGGCAAGAGACGTTTCCTCCTGCAGTGCAACGGATGGATTCAGGAAGAACTCTGGATGTTCACGTCTCGTTGGTGTCGTCAGCATGACCCTGAGTGGTCCTCCGTTCCTCGGTCCGGACCGTCTGCTGCTTCCTGATGGTTTCCATGAAGACAACACCAAACACGCTTAGTAGATTCGCCCTCCTGTCGGGACAAAGAAAAACTTCGGCAGATCATTTGCTCTCTGGACATCGTTCAGAAAGAGTGTGCTTCATCTTTTCACTCAACGCTTCCTCTTCACCAAATCGATGTACTGCATGCAGGCTTTTGGTTTCTTCCGTGCATTGGCCAAACCTCATCCTAGCCTTCTCTACACTAGCCTAGCGCTCTGATATACAGTGACATCTGATCTGCGTGTTGTTTCACATCTTACCACCTGATTCACAAAATCATCACCGTTATAACTAGTTATTATGGCTACTGGAACAGCATTTAGTGATTCTACACACATACATACAGCAAACAATTTTTTTTTTAGTATTATTTCTATTCTTCCAGAGTAATTATTGAAACCGTATGTGGTGAAATATTGGTTCACCAAGTTTACCATCCCTCCTTTTGAGACATGTGTAACACCATGACTCAATATTGCTGCCCATCTGTAAAGTGATTTCGGAAGAATAGGTTTATTTTCAGGTGACATAAATACTTCTTCAATAATTTTTGCCCCTTTATTTTCCCACAATTTTTGTTCAGTCTTTGGCGCTGTGGATTGCATATCAACAAGAATGATTTTATCAATTACCTCATCATCCAAAAGACACTGATCCTCAGGAAACATTTTTAATGCTGCTTGTTTAGCCGCTTTGTCAGCTAACCTGTTTCCTGCAGACACGGGATCCGTTCCTGTGGTGTGGGCTGCACATTTACATACAGCCACTGCTTTTGGTAACTGAATTACTTTTAACAGCTGATTTAAAAGATCAGAATGTGTCACCGGTTTACCCATTGCAGTTTTCATACCTCTATTCTGCCAATGCTGCGCAAACACATGTAAAGAAGCAAATGCATATTGTGAGTCCGTGTAAATTGTCACCCTTTTATTTTTGAACATTTTGCATGCTTCAATCAACGCCGTCAATTCTGCTGCTTGAGCAGAATAATGTTTAGGTAATGGTTCAGCTTTCAATACCTTGGTTTGTGAAACAATAGCATAGCCAGTTGCATTCGTCCCATCTGGGTTTTTCTTTGATGAACCATCTACATAGACTATTTCTGAGTCTGATATGGGTACATTTTTCAAATCCGACCTTGGCAAGACTGTGTGCTGAGTTTCCTCAACACAGTCATGTTTTTCTCCATCCTCCTCAGTCGGCATCAATGTTGCTGGATTTAACACTGTACAACGCTTTACTTCCAAATTGGGTTGTGAAAGTAACACATTTAAACACATCAGATGTCTTGCTGGAGACAGAAATGACATTTTTGTTTGTAAAAGCAAGATTGAAACCGAGTGAGGAACAAGGAGTGTCAGATCATGAAACAACACCACCTCAGCAGATGATTGTACTGCCATTGCAGCCGCTATTACTGCACGAACGCAAACGGGTGTAGCTGCTGCTACCGCGTCGAGTTTTGTGGAATAAAAAGCAACTGGTCTCAACTTATCCCCATGTTTTTGCAAAAGCACTGATGCCATGTACCTGTCTTTACAATCTACAGTTTGTACAAAAGGTTTGTCATAGTCTGGAAGAGCCAGCACTGACGTTCCCACTAAACACTGTTTCAAATTGCAAAATTCGTCCTCAGCGTCTTTTGTCCACTTTATTTTGTCAGTCATCGTCATCGGTGTACCATAAATCAATTCTTGCAGCAAAGCTGATCTTTCTGCATAGTTTGGAACCCAGGCTCTGCAATAATTACAAAGACCTAAAAAAGACATCATCTGTTTTTTTGTCAAAGGTTTTGGCGCTGACAAAATGGCTGCTTTCCTGTCGCTATTTATGTGTCTTCCTTGTGCGGATAAAATGTGACCTAAATAGGACACTTGCTCTGCACAGATCTGCAGCTTTTTAGGATTTACCTTGTTACCTGTTTCGGCCAAATATTGCAATAATGCAATGGTGTCAATTCTACACTGCTCTTCTGTCTCCGACGCTAAAAGAATGTCATCTACATAGACGAGAATTTGTGAACCTTTAGGTGGAACAAAAGATGCAAGGCAGTTTCTTATAGCTTGTGAAAAAATTGTTGGACTTTCACAATAACCCTGAGGTAAACGTGTGTAGGTGTACCTCTTTCCTTCAAAAGTGAATGCAAACCAAAATTGACTGTCTTTATGAATTGGAATTGAAAAGAATGCATTACTCAAATCCACTACAGTGAAAACCTTCGCTTTTGGGTTTAAATCATTCAGCAATGTGTGTGGATCTGGAACTACTGGTGCTCTTTGAATCACTACTGCATTTACTGCTTGCAAATCTTGTACCATCCGCCAGCCGGTGGATGGTGGTGCCTTTCTCACTGGAAAAATAGGTGTGTTACATGGTGAATCAGGACACTCAACTAACACCCCAGACTGAAGTAATTCTTTAATTACTGGTCTAATTCCTTCAATCGCATCTGGTTTAAGAGGATATTGCTTTCTACATGGCCTGTATTCTGTTTTTGGTCTAATAACAACAGGTTGGCTATTTTTTAAAAGTCCTACATCTGTTGGACTCTTTGTCCACAAAGTGGATGGCAATGTTTTTAGCAACGCTTCACTTTCCTCTGATAACAGTGCTAGTCATTCAGATTCTTGTTCCACGAGATGGACAGTAGGGGTCGCCCTTGCTATCCATCCCAGGTTGAATTTCCACCATTTTGTGGAAGGACTGAAAAGAGATCCATCACCTTGTTTTTTCCAATCTCTAACGCTTGCTGCTCTGGTTGCCAGATTACCCAAATCATTCCATTCTATCATGGTTGTTTTTGCTAATGATATGTGTGGAACTTGCCACTGTGTCATCAAATTGTTTGCTTCTGAACCTAAAGTAACCAAGGCAAAAGCAGTGGATCTCTTGTCAGTGACCAATTCAGAAAGAATCATCGTCTGCGGACCAAGTCTATTGAACACTTCATCATATTTTGGATCTGTGCCTGGAGTGTCTTTATTTCTTAATGTCACATGTAAATCCTCTGTGGTCATTACATGTTGTTCATCAGATAAGAAAGTTGTAGCTTTTTGTAGCAAAGCATCTGTTGTTTTAGCCGGTGAATTTGAATTCAAATCTAGAGTCCAGTGATAATGAGGAATATACGGCGAACACTGTACAAACAGGTCACTGGGATCCTCCAAACGCAACACTTTCATCATCCCATTACAACCCGGTGCCACAGCTAGCCGCATAGACCACATTTCCTCTCTGCCTAACAGATTAAAAGGACAGTTAGATGCTAAAACTACAGTGGTTGTTGTTCTGATTCCTGTCTCAGGATCCTGTAGTAACAATGGTTGTGACATAAATTGTTTTTCAATTTGCCCGTTTGCTGATCTGACCTGAATCACGTCGCGTGATGTTTTAACTCCAGGAACTGATTGTTTTAGAACTGTCTTGCAGGCACCTGTATCACACAGAAACACGACGGGTTTTCCCTTTACAAAGAGAGTCACTACTGGTTTATCTTGAGTCTCAGAAATCATGAGATGTTCCAAATTAAGAATTAATTCACCGTCTGTTTCATCCGTTGTTTCATGTGTGAGTGCAGCTGGCTGCGAGACCTCCTGCTTTTCTTTTGGGCTGGCTAGTCATGCTGAAAAGTTCCTTCCATCATTTCTTCTTGCATGACAGGTTCTTGCATTATGTCCTCTTTGGTTGCAGTTCCAGCACCTGTTGTCTTCTTCTGGATTCCTTTCTCTCCAACTTGCTTCTCGTCCATCTTGTCTCCGACCTCTTCCACGACTGCGACCTCGTCCTCGGTCTCGTCTGTCGTGTCCTCCAAAATAATACACTTCCTCTGCATCCTCTTCAACTTCTTGCCAGAACACGTCATTCTTCACTCTTGTCTTCTTCTTGTTGGCAGTCACTTTTTCAGCATGAATAGCCCAAGTCATGAACTGACTTATAGTTTGAGTCGCCATCCCTACATTATTTTTTGTTAACCAGTGTCCGATTTCTGTTTTGCAATTCTGGAGAATAGCATTTTTTAGCTGCTGTTGAAACGGTCCCTGCTCATTATTATCATTGTTAAGGCCACTATTCTGAGCAAAAACCTTTTCCATTCTGTAACGGAAATCTTCCACAGATTCATCATCTTTTTGTTTAGTTTGACTTATCACGCTGTAATCTGCTCTCTTTCTGAACTGCTCTCTTATTTGATTTTCTAGAATCCGAATTCGCTGTTGTAGCTCATGGCTTCTAGCTGGTAATGGCTGTCCATCATCAGTGGGATCCCAATTTCCTCTAATCTTGTGCCAATCTTTTCCCAGGGCTGCCATGAAAGATTGTTGCACCTCAATGCCATTAAGCCAATATGACTCTACGATTTGACGCATTCCCTCCAAGAATCCTTCAGCGTCTTCTTTCGGAGAGGGGATGCCTTCTACAGTTTTTTTTACATCTGTTGCGGTCCATGTCCTATAGACTCTCATTATTCTATCACCAGGATTATGTCCATCCCATGCTGGATTGGGCACTTCTATAAGTGGGTGCAAATCAAATGTTGCCTTTATTCTATCTCCCTCGTCTTCCTCATCTTCTCCGGAGTCCCTTTTAAAGTTACACTTCTGCTCTCTCTTAGATTTTTCATTTGAACGCAGATCATACCCGTTTTGCTGTTTAATCTGATCCTGCACTTCCTCATTTATTTGCTTATATATAGGTGGGGGAGTTGACTGTCCCCCCGCAGCTCCTTCAAATGGCGGAGACGAAGCCTGCAGTCTTCGCCTCGCCCCTCCCTCATTATCTTCCTGACGAACATAATTAATGTCTTTTTGGTCTTCACCTTTTTTGTTGTTTTTTGAATTTACCAACCCTTCTCTTCTGTTAAGCGCCTCAGTAATCCACAATTCTAAGTGGTGCAAACCTTCAACTTCCTCCCTCTCTGGATCATTTTTAGTTCTAACCTTCATGCGAACCCGCAGCTCCCTCAACGGTTCTACCTTTAAATGACCAGTGAATCCATAAGTTGCTTTCCAGTGTTTAACATGCTCAGAAGAAGCAGGGTAGCGATAATTCATGTATTTTTCATCCCCTGTTGGGATCTGTTGCTCGCTAACAACAGGCTCTTTTTCTTTTTTCCCGTTACAAATCCCCATTATGCTAACTACAGAGTGTGGTTTATCAAAATACAAAGTTCTCACGGACCAATATTCAGATTCTGAACAGCAAGCTAGCCAGATGAGGCCTCAAATTCAGCCTTTCACCGGAGCTTTTGCTCAGAACTAAAATTGTTTTCGATGTAATTGATAACCACCTAGATTCCTCATAAGCCAAAACAATATCAATAGCAGATCAGATCAGACAGATGCACCAATAATGTTCAGACTTCACTCACACAAAACACGTGTGCACACACATACACCCACGCTACTTGTCGTTACACTCAATGGCCATGCTCGATTTAGGACTCCGTTCTACGCGGTCCAAGGCTTATTATACTTTAATAACCTGCTTCCTGCCTGTCTGTTTTCAGAGCAGGGGGATTAAGAAGAATCCGCGTCCTGCCTGCTCTAAGAACAGCCGAGATTTATGACCGCTACGGATCAAGGGCTTATTCGCTGATAACCCGGATTTAAGAAATCTCCACCAATTTCTATGGCTAGCGTAAACGCCACCAGTTTTAGGATCTAGTGACCCAAGGGGTATTCGACGATAACCTAATTACACTTCCACAGATAACGTTTAAGACGAAACCCGTCTACGTAACCGACAAGCACGCGCCGCGCGCGCGACCTAAAACGTGCGTTCACAGCACCAACACACACACACACACACAAGTTTGTCTTACCTTTTTTTAAAAGGTGCGCAGGATTGCTGTTCGGCCTCGTCAAACCATCCGTCGCCGAACCGAAAGAGGAAGGCTGGCCAGCGAAGAAGTTGCTCCACCGGACTTTAGATTCACTCCGTCGGAGCGCGTGCACGTTCAGTTTCCTCGCCGCGGCTCGAAGACGTCGGTTATATTGAGCACCGGCACGTCGAAGGACCAATTTATGTCGGGGTAATTCCCTGACACACTGTAAGAAATAATTTAAACGCACACAAAATGAATCAGGCAGACAAACGTTGATACTTTACCGGTAAGGGGGACCTTGCTCGCCCAGCAGCTGCGATCAAGAGACCTCCTTCCGGGCCCTCAGAGACCTTTTATTCACACAGTAAAAGTAGGTGGTTCCCAAGTATTTAAATAGATCCCTACCCCCTAAGGACAAAGGGAATGTTTCCTATGGGAAAACCTCGTGGCCTCCGCCATCTTAACAAGTTTACAATGAAAATAAAACAATAACTCTAACAGTCTCCCGCACATGTACTAACCAGGCCCATGCCTGCTTGGCTTCCAAGATCTGATGAGATTGGGCACTCCCAGGCAGGTATGGCCGTGAGCTGGAGTACGGTATAGAAAACATAGTATATATAGATTTGTCACAATTTTAAACAACTTCAGCAACAAAGGCAACTTTCTTTAACCAGACAACTAAAACACATTTTTCTACAATCAGCCGTCAAGTCCTGAATTCCATTATCGCATTCATCCCAGGTAGATTTTTTTTCTGTCAATTCAAAATTCTGACCAATTTAAAAGCTCACAGCACCTGGTATTCCAAGTGAGTCTCCTGCGCATGTACTAACCAGGCCCGTGCCTGCTTGGCTTCCAAGATCTGACGAGTTTGGGCACTCCCAGGCAGGTATGGCCGTGAGCTGGAGTACAGTATAGAAAACATAGTATATATAGATTTGTCACAATTTTAAACAACTTCAGCAACAAAGGCAACTTTCTTTAACCAGACAACGACAACACATTTTTATACAATCAGTCGTCAAGTCTTGAATTCCATGATCGCATTCATCCCAGGTAGATTTTTTTTCTTTAAATCCAAAATTCTGACCAATTTAAAAGCTCACAGCACCTGGTATCCCAAGTGAGTCTCCTGCACATGTACTAACCAGGCCCATGCCTGCTTGGCTTCCAAGATCTGATGAGATTGGGCACTCCCAGGCAGGTATGGCCGTGAGCTAGAGCACGTCATAGAAAACATAGTATATATAGATTTGTCACAATTTTAAACAACTTCAGCAACAAAGGCAACTTTCTTTAACCAGACAACTAAAACACATTTTTCTACAATCAGTCGTCAAGTCCTGAATTCCATGATCGCATTCATCCCAGGTAGATTTTCTTTCTGTCAATTCAAAATTCTGACCAATTTGAAAACTCACAGCATCTGGTATTCCAAGCGAGTCTCCTGCACATGTACTAACCAGGCCCGTGCCTGCTTGGCTTCCAAGATCTGATGACATTGGGCACTCCCAGGCAGGTATGGCCGTGAGCTGGAGTACAGTATAGAAAACATAGTATATATAGATTTGTCACAATTTTAAACAACTTCAGCAACAAAGGCAACTTTCTTTAACCAGACAACTAAAACACATTTTTCTACAATCAGTTGTCAAGTCCTGAATTCCATGATCGCATTCATCCCAGGAAGATTTTTTTCTTTAAATTCAAAATTCTGACCAATTTAAAAGCTCACAGCACCTGGTATTCCAAGTGAGTCTCCTGCACATGTACTAACCAGGCCCGTGCCTGCCTGGCTTCCAAGATCTGACGAGATTGGGCACTCTCAGGCGGGTATGGCCGTGAGCTGGAGTACGGTATCGAAAACATAGTATATATAGATTGGTCACAATTTTAAACAACTTCAGCAACAAAGGCAACTTTCTTTAACCAGACAACGACAACACATTTTTATACAATCAGTCGTCAAGTCTTGAATTCCATGATCGCATTCATCCCAGGTAGATTTTTTTTCTTTAAATCCAAAATTCTGACCAATTTAAAAGCTCACAGCACCTGGTATCCCAAGTGAGTCTCCTGCACATGTACTAACCAGGCCCATGCCTGCTTGGCTTCCAAGACCTGACGAGATTGGGCACTCCCAGGCAGGTATGGCCGTGAGCTAGAGCACGTCATAGAAAACATAGTATATATAGATTTGTCACAATTTTAAACAACTTCAGCAACAAAGGCAACTTTCTTTAACCAGACAACGACAACACATTTTTATACAATCAGTCGTCAAGTCCTGAATTCCATGATCGCATTCATCCCAGGTAGATTTTTTTTCTGTCAATTCAAAATTCTGACCAATTTAAAAGCTCACAGCACCCGGTATTCCAAGTGAGTCTCCTGCGCATGTACTAACCAGGCCCGTGCCTGCTTGGCTTCCAAGATCTGACGAGTTTGGGCACTCCCAGGCAGGTATGGCCGTGAGCTGGAGTACAGTACAGAAAACATAGTATATATAGATTTGTCACAATTTTAAACAACTTCAGCAACAAAGGCAACTTTCTTTAACCAGACAACGACAACACATTTTTATACAATCAGTCGTCAAGTCTTGAATTCCATGATCGCATTCATCCCAGGTAGATTTTTTTTCTTTAAATCCAAAATTCTGACCAATTTAAAAGCTCACAGCACCTGGTATCCCAAGTGAGTCTCCTGCACATGTACTAACCAGGCCCATGCCTGCTTGGCTTCCAAGATCTGATGAGATTGGGCACTCCCAGGCAGGCATGGCCGTGAGCTAGAGCACGTCATAGAAAACATAGTATATATAGATTTGTCACAATTTTAAACAACTTCAGCAACAAAGGCAACTTTCTTTAACCAGACAACTAAAACACATTTTTCTACAATCAGTCGTCAAGTCCTGAATTCCATGATCGCATTCATCCCAGGTAGATTTTTTTTCTGTCAATTCAAAATTCTTACCAATTTGAAAACCCACAGCATCTGGTATTCCAAGCGAGTCTCCTGCACATGTACTAACCAGGCCCGTGCCTGCTTGGCTTCCAAGATCTGATGACATTGGGCACTCCCAGGCAGGTATGGCCGTGAGCTGGAGTACAGTATAGAAAACATAGTATATATAGATTTGTCACAATTTTAAACAACTTCAGCAACAAAGGCAACTTTCTTTAACCAGACAACGACAACACATTTTTATACAATCAGTCGTCAAGTCTTGAATTCCATGATCGCATTCATCCCAGGTAGATTTTTTTTCTTTAAATCCAAAATTCTGACCAATTTAAAAGCTCACAGCACCTGGTATCCCAAGTGAGTCTCCTGCACATGTACTAACCAGGCCCATGCCTGCTTGGCTTCCAAGATCTGATGAGATTGGGCACTGCCAGGCAGGTATGGCCGTGAGCTAGAGCACGTCATAGAAAACATAGTATATATAGATTTGTCACAATTTTAAACAACTTCAGCAACAAAGGCAACTTTCTTTAACCAGACAACTAAAACACATTTTTTTACAATCAGTCGTCAAGTCTTGAATTCCATGATCGCATTCATCCCAGGTAGATTTTTTTTTCTGTCAATTCAAAATTCTGACCACTTTGAAAACTCACAGCATCTGGTATTCCTAGCGAGTCTCCTGCACATGTACTAACCAGGCCCGTGCCTGCTTGGCTTCCAAGATCTGATGACATTGGGCACTCCCAGGCAGGTATGGCCGTGAGCTGGAGTACAGTATAGAAAACATAGTATATATAGATTTGTCACAATTTTAAACAACTTCAGCAACAAAGGCAACTTTCTTTAACCAGACAACTAAAACACATTTTTCTACAATCAGTTGTCAAGTCCTGAATTCCATGATCGCATTCATCCCAGGAAGATTTTTTTCTTTAAATTCAAAATTCTGACCAATTTAAAAGCTCACAGCACCTGGTATTCCAAGTGAGTCTCCTGCACATGTACTAACCAGGCCCGTGCCTGCCTGGCTTCCAAGACCTGACGAGATTGGGCACTTTCAGGCGGGTATGGCCGTGAGCTGGAGTACGGTATAGAAAACATAGTATATATAGATTTGTCACAATTTTAAACAACTTCAGCAACAAAGGCAACTTTCTTTAACCAGACAACTAAAACACATTTTTCTACAATCAGTCGTCAAGTCCTGAATTCCATGATTGCATTCATCCCAGGAAGATTTTTTTCTTTAAATTCAAAATTCTGACCAATTTAAAAGCTCACAGCACCTGGTATTCCAAGTGAGTCTCCCGCACATGTACTAACCAGGCCCGTGCCTGCTCGGCTTCCAAGATCTGATGAGATTGGGCACTCCCAGGCAGGTATGGCCGTGAGCTAGAGCATGTCATAGAAAACATAGTATATATAGATTTGTCACAATTTTAAACAACTCCAGCAACAAAGGCAACTTTCTTTAACAAGACAAGTACAACACATTTTTATACAATCAGTCGTCAAGTCCTGAATTCCATGATCACATTCATCCCAGGTAGATTTTTTTTCTTTAAATTCAAAATTCTGACCAATTTAAAAGCTCACAGCACCTGGTATTCCAAGTGAGTCTCCTGCACATGTACTAACCAGGCCCATGCCCGCTTGGCTTCCAAGATCTGATGAGATTGGGCACTCCCAGGCAGGTATGGCCGTGAGCTGGAGTACAGTATAGAAAACATAGTATATATAGATTTGTCACAATTTTAAACAACTTCAGCAACAAAGGCCACTTTCTTTAACCAGACAACTAAAACACATTTTTCTACAATCAGTCGTCAAGTCCTGAATTCCATGATCGCATTCATCCCAGGTAGATTTTTTTTCTGTCAATTCAAAATTCTGACCAATTTGAAAACTCACAGCATCTGGTATTCCAAGCGAGTCTCCTGCACATGTACTAACCAGGCCCGTGCCTGCTTGGCTTCCAAGATCTGATGACATTGGGCACTCCCAGGCAGGTATGGCCGTGAGCTGGAGTACAGTATAGAAAACATAGTATATATAGATTTGTCACAATTTTAAACAACTTCAGCAACAAAGGCAACTTTCTTTAACCAGACAACTAAAACACATTTTTCTACAATCAGTTGTCAAGTCCTGAATTCCATGATCGCATTCATCCCAGGAAGATTTTTTTCTTTAAATTCAAAATTCTGACCAATTTAAAAGCTCACAGCACCTGGTATTCCAAGTGAGTCTCCTGCGCATGTACTAACCAGGCCCGTGCCTGCCTGGCTTCCAAGATCTGACGAGATTGGGCACTCTCAGGCGGGTATGGCCGTGAGCTGGAGTACGGTATCGAAAACATAGTATATATAGATTTGTCACAATTTTAAACAACTTCAGCAACAAAGGCAACTTTCTTTAACCAGACAACTAAAACACATTTTTCTACAATCAGTCGTCAAGTCCTGAATTCCATGATTGCATTCATCCCAGGAAGATTTTTTTCTTTAAATTCAAAATTCTGACCAATTTAAAAGCTCACAGCACCTGGTATTCCAAGTGAGTCTCCCGCACATGTACTAACCAGGCCCGTGCCCGCTTGGCTTCCAAGATCTGATGAGATTGGGCACTCCCAGGCAGGTATGGCCGTGAGCTAGAGCATGTCATAGAAAACATAGTATATATAGATTTGTCACAATTTTAAACAACTTCAGCAACAAAGGCAACTTTCTTTAACCAGACAACTAAAACACATTTTTCTACAATCAGTCGTCAAGTCCTGAATTCCATGATCGCATTCATCCCAGGAAGATTTTTTTTCTTTAAATTCAAAATTCTGACCAATTTAAAAGCTCACAGCACCTGGTATTCCAAGTGAGTCTCCTGCACATGTACTAGCCAGGCCCATGCCTGCTTGGCTTCCAAGATCTGATGAGATTGGGCACTCCCAGGCAGGTATGGCCGTGAGCCGGAGCACAGTATAGAAAACATAGTATATATAGATTTGTCACAATTTTAAACAACTTCAGCAACAAAGGCAACTTTCTTTAACCAGACAACTAAAACACATTTTTCTACAATCAGTCGTCAAGTCCTGAATTCCATGATTGCATTCATCCCAGGAAGATTTTTTTCTTTAAATTCAAAATTCTGACCAATTTAAAAGCTCACAGCACCTGGTATTCCAAGTGAGTCTCCCGCACATGTACTAATCAGGCCCGTGCCTGCTTGGCTTCCAAGATCTGATGAGATTGGGCACTCCCAGGCAGGTATGGCCGTGAGCCGGAGTACAGTATAGAAACATAGTATATACAGATTTGTCACAATTTTAAACAACTTCAGCAACAAAGACAACTTTCTTTAACCAGACAACTAAAACACATTTTTCTACAATCAGTCGTCAAGTCCTGAATTCCATGATTGCATTCATCCCAGGAAGATTTTTTTCTTTAAATTCAAAATTCTGACCAATTTAAAAGCTCACAGCACCTGGTATTCCAAGTGAGTCTCCCGCACATGTACTAACCAGGCCCATGCCTGCTTGGCTTCCAAGATCTGATGAGATTGGGCACTCCCAGGCAGGTATGGCCGTGAGCTGGAGTACAGTATAGAAAACATAGTATATATAGATTTGTCACAATTTTAAACAACTTCAGCAACAAAGGCAACTTTCTTTAACCAGACAACTAAAACACATTTTTCTACAATCAGTCGTCAAGTCCTGAATTCCATGATCGCATTCATCCCAGGTAGATTTTTTTTCTGTCAATTCAAAATTCTGACCAATTTAAAAGCTCACAGCACCTGGTATTCCAAGTGAGTCTCCCGCACATGTACTAACCAGGCCCGTGCCTGCTTGGCTTCCAAGATCTGATGAGATTGGGCACTCCCAGGCAGGTATGGCCGTGAGCTGGAGTACAGTATAGAAAACATAGTATATATAGATTTGTCACAATTTTAAACAACTTCAGCAACAAAGGCAACTTTCTTTAACCAGACAACTAAAACACATTTTTCTACAATCAGTTGTCAAGTCCTGAATTCCATGATTGCATTCATCCCAGGAAGATTTTTTTCTTTAAATTCAAAATTCTGACCAATTTAAAAGCTCACAGCACCTGGTATTCCAAGTGAGTCTCCCGCACATGTACTAACCAGGCCCGTGCCCGCTTGGCTTCCAAGATCTGATGAGATTGGGCACTCCCAGGCAGGTATGGCCGTGAGCTGGAGCACAGTATAGAAAACATAGTATATATAGATTTGTCACAATTTTAAACAACTTCAGCAACAAAGGCAACTTTCTTTAACCAGACAACTAAAACACATTTTTCTACAATCAGTTGTCAAGTCCTGAATTCCATGATCGCATTCATCCCAGGAAGATTTTTTTCTTTAAATTCAAAATTCTGACCAATTTAAAAGCTCACAGCACCTGGTATTCCAAGTGAGTCTCCTGCACATGTACTAACCAGGCCCGTGCCTGCTTGGCTTCCAAGATCTGACGAGATTGGGCACTCCCAGGCAGGTATGGCCGCGAGCTAGAGCACGTCATAGAAAACATAGTATATATAGATTTGTCACAATTTTAAACAACTTCAGCAACAAAGGCAACTTTCTTTAACCAGACAAGTACAACACATTTTTATACAATCAGTCGTCAAGTCCTGAATTCCATGATCACATTCATCTCAGGTAGATTTTTTTTCTTTAAATTCAAAATTCTGACCCATTTAAAAGCTCACAGCACCTGGTATTCCAAGTGAGTCTCCTGCACATGTACTAACCAGGCCCATGCCTGCTTGGCTTCCAAGATCTGATGAGATTGGGCACTCCCAGGCAGGTATGGCCGTGAGCTGGAGTACAGTATAGAAAACATAGTATATATAGATTTGTCACAATTTTAAACAACTTCAGCAACAAAGGCAACTTTCTTTAACCAGACAACTAAAACACATTTTTCTACAATCAGTTGTCAAGTCCTGAATTCCATGATCGCATTCATCCCAGGAAGATTTTTTTCTTTAAATTCAAAATTCTGACCAATTTAAAAGCTCACAGCACCTGGTATTCCAAGTGAGTCTCCTGCACATGTACTAACCAGGCCCGTGCCTGCTTGGCTTCCAAGATCTGACGAGATTGGGCACTCTCAGGCGGGTATGGCCGTGAGCTGGAGTACAGTATAGAAAACATAGTATATATAGATTTGTCACAATTTTAAACAACTTCAGCAACAAAGGCAACTTTCTTTAACCAGACAACTAAAACACATTTTTCTACAATCAGTTGTCAAGTCCTAAATTCCATGATTGCATTCATCCCAGGAAGATTTTTTTCTTTAAATTCAAAATTCTGACCAATTTAAAAGCTCACAGCACCTGGTATTCCAAGTGAGTCTCCCGCACATGTACTAACCAGGCCCGTGCCTGCTTGGCTTCCAAGATCTGATGAGATTGGGCACTCCCAGGCAGGTATGGCCGTGAGCTAGAGCGTGTCATAGAAAACATAGTATATATAGATTTGTCACAATTTTAAACAACTTCAGCAACAAAGGCAACTTTCTCTAACAAGACAAGTACAACACATTTTTATACAATCAGTCGTCAAGTCCTGAATTCCATGATCACATTCATCCCAGGTAGATTTTTTTTCTGTCAATTCAAAATTCTGACCAATTTAAGAGCTCACAGCACCTGGTATTCCAAGGGAGTCTCCTGCACATGTACTAACCAGGCCCACGCCTGCTTGGCTTCCAAGATCTGATGAGATTGGGCACTCCCAGGCAGGTATGGCCGTGAGCTGGAGTACAGTATAGAAAACATAGTATATATAGATTTGTCACAATTTTAAACAACTTCAGCAACAAAGGCAACTTTCTTTAACCAGACAACTAAAACACATTTTTCTACAATCAGTTGTCAAGTCCTGAATTCCATGATCGCATTCATCCCAGGAAGATTTTTTTCTTTAAATTCAAAATTCTGACCAATTTAAAAGCTCACAGCACCTGGTATTCCAAGTGAGCCTCCTGCACATGTACTAACCAGGCCCGTGCCTGCTTGGCTTCCAAGATCTGACGAGATTGGGCACTCTCAGGCGGGTATGGCCGTGAGCTGGAGTACGGTATAGAAAACATAGTATATATAGATTTGTCACAATTTTAAACAACTTCAGCAACAAAGGCAACTTTCTTTAACCAGACAACTAAAACACATTTTTCTACAATCAGTCGTCAAGTCCTGAATTCCATGATTGCATTCATCCCAGGAAGATTTTTTTCTTTAAATTCAAAATTCTGACCAATTTAAAAGCTCACAGCACCTGGTATTCCAAGTGAGTCTCCCGCACATGTACTAACCAGACCCGTGCCTGCTTGGCTTCCAAGATCTGATGAGATTGGGCACTCCCAGGCAGGTATGGCCGTGAGCCAGAGTACAGTATAGAAACATAGTATATATAGATTTGTCACAATTTTAAACAACTTCAGCAACAAAGGCAACTTTCTTTAACCAGACAACTAAAACACATTTTTCTACAATCAGTCGTCAAGTCCTGAATTCCATGATTGCATTCATCCCAGGAAGATTTTTTTCTTTAAATTCAAAATTCTGACCAATTTAAAAGCTCACAGCACCTGGTATTCCAAGTGAGTCTCCTGCACATGTACTAACCAGGCCCGTGCCTGCTTGGCTTCCAAGATCTGACGAGATTGGGCACTCTCAGGCGGGTATGGCCCTGAGCTGGAGCATGGTATAGAAAACATAGTATATATAGATTTGTCACAATTTTAAACAACTTCAGCAACAAAGGCAACTTTCTTTAACCAGACAACTAAAACACATTTTTCTACAATCAGTCGTCAAGTCCTGAATTCCATGATTGCATTCATCCCAGGAAGATTTTTTTCTTTAAATTCAAA
Source organism: Brachionichthys hirsutus (assembly GCF_040956055.1). Taxonomy (NCBI): domain Eukaryota; kingdom Metazoa; phylum Chordata; class Actinopteri; order Lophiiformes; family Brachionichthyidae; genus Brachionichthys; species Brachionichthys hirsutus. Next base: position 1,412,430 of record NC_090903.1, read on the forward strand.
ATTCTGACCAATTTAAAAGCTCACAGCACCTGGTATTCCAAGTGAGTCTCCCGCACATGTGCTAACCAGGCCCGTGCCTGCTTGGCTTCCAAGATCTGACGAGATTGGGCACTCTCAGGCGGGTATGGCCGTGAGCTGGAGTACGGTATAGAAAACATAGTATATATAGATTTGTCACAATTTTAAACAACTTCAGCAACAAAGGCAACTTTCTTTAACCAGACAACTAAAACACATTTTTCTACAATCAGTCGTCAAGTCCTGAATTCCATGATCGCATTCATCCCAGGAAGATTTTTTTCTTTAAATTCAAAATTCTGACCAATTTAAAAGCTCACAGCAACTGGTATTCCAAGCGAGTCTCCCGCACATGTACTAACCAGGCCCGTGCCTGCTTGGCTTCCAAGATCTGACGAGATTGGGCACTCCCAGGCAGGTATGGCCGTGAGCTGGAGTACAGTATAGAAAACATAGTATATATAGATTTGTCACAATTTTAAACAACTTCAGCAACAAAGGCAACTTTCTTTAACCAGACAACGACAACACATTTTTATACAATCAGTCGTCAAGTCTTGAATTCCATGATCGCATTCATCCCAGGTAGATTTTTTTTCTTTAAATCCAAAATTCTGACCAATTTAAAAGCTCACAGCACCTGGTATCCCAAGTGAGTCTCCTGCACATGTACTAACCAGGGCCATGCCTGCTTGGCTCCCAAGATCTGATGAGATTGGGCACTCCCAGGCAGGTATGGCCATGAGCCAGAGCATGTCATAGAAAACATAGTATATATAGATTTGTCACAATTTTAAACAACTTCAGCAACAAAGGCAACTTTCTTTAACCAGACAACTAAAACACATTTTTCTACAATCAGTCGTCAAGTCCTGAATTCCATGATCGCATTCATCCCAGGTAGATTTTTTTTCTGTCAATTCAAAATTCTGACCAACTTGAAAACTCACAGCATCTGGTATTCCAAGCGAGTCTCCTGCACATGTACTAACCAGGCCCGTGCCTGCTTGGCTTCCAAGATCTGATGACATTGGGCACTCCCAGGCAGGTATGGCCGTGAGCTGGAGTACAGTATAGAAAACATAGTATATATAGATTTGTCACAATTTTAAACAACTTCAGCAACAAAGGCAACTTTCTTTAACCAGACAACTAAAACACATTTTTCTACAATCAGTTGTCAAGTCCTGAATTCCATGATCGCATTCATCCCAGGAAGATTTTTTTCTTTAAATTCAAAATTCTGACCAATTTAAAAGCTCACAGCACCTGGTATTCCAAGTGAGTCTCCTGCACATGTACTAACCAGGCCCGTGCCTGCTTGGCTTCCAAGATCTGACGAGATTGGGCACTCTCAGGCGGGTATGGCCGTGAGCTGGAGTACGGTATAGAAAACATAGTATATATAGATTTGTCACAATTTTAAACAACTTCAGCAACAAAGGCAACTTTCTTTAACCAGACAACTAAAACACATTTTTCTACAATCAGTCGTCAAGTCCTGAATTCCATGATCGCATTCATCCCAGGAAGATTTTTTTCTTTAAATTCAAAATTCTGACCAATTTAAAAGCTCACAGCACCTGGTATTCCAAGTGAGTCTCCTGCGCACGTGCTAACCAGGCCCGCGCCTGCTTGGCTTCCAAGATCTGATGAGACTGGGCACTCCCAGGCAGGTATGGCTGCGAGCTAGAGCACATCATAGAAGACATAGTATATATAGATTTGTCACAATTTTAAACAACTTCAGCAACAAAGGCAACTTTCTTTAACAAGACAAGTACAACACATTTTTATACAATCAGTCGTCAAGTCCTGAATTCCATGATCACATTCATCCCAGGTAGATTTTTTTTCTTTAAATTCAAAATTCTGACCAATTTAAAAGCTCACAGCACCTGGTATTCCGAGTGAGTCTCCCGCACATGTACTAACCAGGCCCGTGCCCGCTTGGCTTCCAAGATCCGATGAGATTGGGCACTCCCAGGCATGGAATTGCCGTGAGCTGGAGTACAGTATAGAAAACATAGTATATATAGATTTGTCACAATTTTAAACAACTTCAGCAACAAAGGCAACTTTCTTTAACCAGACAACTAAAACACATTTTTCTACAATCAGTCGTCAAGTCCTGAATTCCATGATCGCATTCATCCCAGGAAGATTTTTTTCTTTAAATTCAAAATTCTGACCAATTTAAAAGCTCACAGCACCTGGTATTCCAAGTGAGTCTCCTGCGCACGTGCTAACCAGGCCCGCGCCTGCTTGGCTTCCAAGATCTGATGAGACTGGGCACTCCCAGGCAGGTATGGCTGCGAGCTAGAGCACATCATAGAAGACATAGTATATATAGATTTGTCACAATTTTAAACAACTTCAGCAACAAAGGCAACTTTCTTTAACAAGACAAGTACAACACATTTTTATACAATCAGTCGTCAAGTCCTGAATTCCATGATCACATTCATCCCAGGTAGATTTTTTTTCTTTAAATTCAAAATTCTGACCAATTTAAAAGCTCACAGCACCTGGTATTCCGAGTGAGTCTCCCGCACATGTACTAACCAGGCCCGTGCCCGCTTGGCTTCCAAGATCCGATGAGATTGGGCACTCCCAGGCATGGAATTGCCGTGAGCTGGAGTACAGTATAGAAAACATAGTATATATAGATTTGTCACAATTTTAAACAACTTCAGCAACAAAGGCAACTTTCTTTAACCAGACAACTAAAACACATTTTTCTACAATCAGTCGTCAAGTCCTGAATTCCATGATCGCATTCATCCCAGGAAGATTTTTTTCTTTAAATTCAAAATTCTGACCAATTTAAAAGCTCACAGCACCTGGTATTCCAAGTGAGTCTCCTGCACATGTACTAACCAGGCCCGTGCCTGCTTGGCCTCCAAGATCTGACGAGATTGGGCACTCTCAGGCGGGTACGGCCGTGAGCTGGAGTACGGTATAGAAAACATAGTATATATAGATTTGTCACAATTTTAAACAACTTCAGCAACAAAGGCAACTTTCTTTAACCAGACAACTAAAACACATTTTTCTACAATCAGTCGTCAAGTCCTGAATTCCATGATTGCATTCATCCCAGGAAGATTTTTTTCTTTAAATTCAAAATTCTGACCAATTTAAAAGCTCACAGCACCTGGTATTCCAAGTGAGTCTCCCGCACATGTACTAACCAGGCCCGTGCCCGCTTGGCTTCCAAGATCTGATGAGATTGGGCACTCCCAGGTAGGTATGGCCGTGAGCTGGAGTACAGTATAGAAAACATAGTATATATAGATTTGTCACAATTTTAAACAACTTCAGCAACAAAGGCAACTTTCTTTAACCAGACAACTAAAACACATTTTTATACAATCAGTCGTCAAGTCCTGAATTCCATGATCACATTCATCCCAGGTAGATTTTTTTTCTTTAAATTCAAAATTCTGACCAATTTAAAAGCTCACAGCACCTGGTATTCCAAGTGAGTCTCCTGCACATGTACTAACCAGGCCCATGCCTGCCTGGCTTCCAAGATCTGATGAGATTGGGCACTCCCAGGCAGGCATGGCCGTGAGCTGGAGTACAGTATAGAAAACATAGTATATATAGATTTGTCACAATTTTAAACAACTTCAGCAACAAAGGCAACTTTCTTTAACCAGACAACTAAAACACATTTTTCTACAATCAGTTGTCAAGTCCTGAATTCCATGATCGCATTCATCCCAGGAAGATTTTTTTCTTTAAATTCAAAATTCTGACCAATTTAAAAGCTCACAGCACCTGGTATTCCAAGTGAGTCTCCTGCACATGTACTAACCAGGCCCGTGCCTGCTTGGCTTCCAAGATCTGACGAGATTGGGCACTCTCAGGCGGGTATGGCCGTGAGCTGGAGTACGGTATAGAAAACATAGTATATATAGATTTGTCACAATTTTAAACAACTTCAGCAACAAAGGCAACTTTCTTTAACCAGACAACTAAAACACATTTTTCTACAATCAGTCGTCAAGTCCTGAATTCCATGATCGCATTCATCCCAGGAAGATTTTTTTCTTTAAATTCAAAATTCTGACCAATTTAAAAGCTCACAGCACCTGGTATTCCAAGTGAGTCTCCTGCGCACGTGCTAACCAGGCCCGCGCCTGCTTGGCTTCCAAGATCTGATGAGACTGGGCACTCCCAGGCAGGTATGGCCGCGAGCTAGAGCACATCATAGAAGACATAGTATATATAGATTTGTCACAATTTTAAACAACTTCAGCAACAAAGGCAACTTTCTTTAACAAGACAAGTACAACACATTTTTATACAATCAGTCGTCAAGTCCTGAATTCCATGATCACATTCATCCCAGGTAGATTTTTTTTCTTTAAATTCAAAATTCTGACCAATTTAAAAGCTCACAGCACCTGGTATTCCAAGTGAGTCTCCTGCACATGTACTAACCAGGCCCATGCCTGCCTGGCTTCCAAGATCTGATGAGATTGGGCACTCCCAGGCAGGCATGGCCGTGAGCTGGAGTACAGTATAGAAAACATAGTATATATAGATTTGTCACAATTTTAAACAACTTCAGCAACAAAGGCAACTTTCTTTAACCAGACAACTAAAACACATTTTTCTACAATCAGTTGTCAAGTCCTGAATTCCATGATCGCATTCATCCCAGGAAGATTTTTTTCTTTAAATTCAAAATTCTGACCAATTTAAAAGCTCACAGCACCTGGTATTCCAAGTGAGTCTCCTGCACATGTACTAACCAGGCCCGTGCCTGCTTGGCTTCCAAGATCTGACGAGATTGGGCACTCTCAGGCGGGTATGGCCGCGAGCTGGAGTACGGTATAGAAAACATAGTATATATAGATTTGTCACAATTTTAAACAACTTCAGCAACAAAGGCAACTTTCTTTAACCAGACAACTAAAACACATTTTTCTACAATCAGTCGTCAAGTCCTGAATTCCATGATTGCATTCATCCCAGGAATATTTTTTTCTTTAAATTCAAAATTCTGACCAATTTAAAAGCTCACAGCACCTGGTATTCCAAGTGAGTCTCCCGCACATGTACTAACCATGCCCGTGCCTGCTTGGCTTCCAAGATCTGATGACATTGGGCACTCCCAGGCAGGTATGGCCGTGAGCCGGAGCACAGTATAGAAACATAGTATATATAGATTTGTCACAATTTTAAACAACTTCAGCAACAAAGGCAACTTTCTTTAACCAGACAACTAAAACACATTTTTCTACAATCAGTCGTCAAGTCCTGAATTCAATGATTGCATTCATCCCAGGAAGATTTTTTTCTTTAAATTCAAAATTCTGACCAATTTAAAAGCTCACAGCACCTGGTATTCCAAGTGAGTCTCCTGCACACGTACTAACCAGGCCCGTGCCTGCTCGGCTTCCAAGATCTGACGAGATTGGGCACTCTCAGGCGGGTATGGCCGTGAGCTGGAGTACGGTATAGAAAACATAGTATATATAGATTTGTCACAATTTTAAACAACTTCAGCAACAAAGGCAACTTTCTTTAACCAGACAACTAAAACACATTTTTCTACAATCAGTCGTCAAGTCCTGAATTCCATGATTGCATTCATCCCAGGAAGATTTTTTTCTTTAAATTCAAAATTCTGACCAATTTAAAAGCTCACAGCACCTGGTGTTCCAAGTGAGTCTCCCGCACATGTACTAACCAGGCCCGTGCCTGCTCGGCTTCCAAGATCTGACGAGACTGGGCACTCTCAGGCGGGTATGGCCGTGAGCTGGAGTACGGTATAGAAAACATAGTATATATAGATTTGTCACAATTTTAAACAACTTCAGCAACAAAGGCAACTTTCTTTAACCAGACAACTAAAACACATTTTTCTACAATCAGTCGTCAAGTCCTGAATTCCATGATTGCATTCATCCCAGGAAGATTTTTTTCTTTAAATTCAAAATTCTGACCAATTTAAAAGCTCACAGCACCTGGTGTTCCAAGTGAGTCTCCTGCGCACGTACTAACCAGGCCCGCGCCTGCTTGGCTTCCAAGATCTGACGAGATTGGGCACTCCCAGGCAGGTATGGCCGTGAGCTGGAGTACAGCATAGAAAACATAGTATATATAGATTTGTCACAATTTTAAACAACTTCAGCAACAAAGGCAACTTTCTTTAACCAGACAACTAAAACACATTTTTCTACAATCAGTTGTCAAGTCCTGAATTCCATGATCGCATTCATCCCAGGAAGATTTTTTTCTTTAAATTCAAAATTCTGACCAATTTAAAAGCTCACAGCACCTGGTATTCCAAGTGAGTCTCCTGCACATGTACCAACCAGGCCCGTGCCTGCTCGGCTTTCAAGATCTGACGAGATTGGGCACTCTCAGGCGGGTATGGCCGTGAGCTGGAGTACGGTATAGAAAACATAGTATATATAGATTTGTCACAATTTTAAACAACTTCAGCAACAAAGGCAACTTTCTTTAACCATACAACTAAAACACATTTTTCTACAATCAGTCGTCAAGTCCTGAATTCCATGATTGCATTCATCCCAGGAAGATTTTTTTCTTTAAATTCAAAATTCTGACCAATTTAAAAGCTCACAGCACCTGGTATTCCAAGTGAGTCTCCCGCACATGTACTAACCAGGCCCGTGCCTGCTTGGCTTCCAAGATCTGATGAGATTGGGCACTCCCAGGCAGGTATGGCCGTGAGCTGGAGTACAGTATAGAAAACATAGTATATATAGATTTGTCACAATTTTAAACAACTTCAGCAACAAAGGCAACTTTCTTTAACCAGACAACTAAAACACATTTTTCTACAATCAGTTGTCAAGTCCTGAATTCCATGATTGCATTCATCCCAGGAAGATGTTTTTCTTTAAATTCAAAATTCTGACCAATTTAAAAGCTCACAGCACCTGGTGTTCCAAGTGAGTCTCCCGCACATGTACTAACCAGGCCCGTGCCTGCTCGGCTTCCAAGATCTGACGAGACTGGGCACTCTCAGGCGGGTATGGCCGTGAGCTGGAGTACGGTATAGAAAACATAGTATATATAGATTTGTCACAATTTTAAACAACTTCAGCAACAAAGGCAACTTTCTTTAACCAGACAACTAAAACACATTTTTCTACAATCAGTCGTCAAGTCCTGAATTCCATGATTGCATTCATCCCAGGAAGATTTTTTTCTTTAAATTCAAAATTCTGACCAATTTAAAAGCTCACAGCACCTGGTGTTCCAAGTGAGTCTCCTGCGCACGTACTAACCAGGCCCGCGCCTGCTTGGCTTCCAAGATCTGACGAGATTGGGCACTCCCAGGCAGGTATGGCCGTGAGCTGGAGTACAGTATAGAAAACATAGTATATATAGATTTGTCACAATTTTAAACAACTTCAGCAACAAAGGCAACTTTCTTTAACCAGACAACTAAAACACATTTTTCTACAATCAGTTGTCAAGTCCTGAATTCCATGATCGCATTCATCCCAGGAAGATTTTTTTCTTTAAATTCAAAATTCTGACCAATTTAAAAGCTCACAGCACCTGGTATTCCAGGTGAGTCTCCTGCACATGTACTAACCAGGCCCGTGCCTGCTCGGCTTTCAAGATCTGACGAGATTGGGCACTCTCAGGCGGGTATGGCCGTGAGCTGGAGTACGGTATAGAAAACATAGTATATATAGATTTGTCACAATTTTAAACAACTTCAGCAACAAAGGCAACTTTCTTTAACCATACAACTAAAACACATTTTTCTACAATCAGTCGTCAAGTCCTGAATTCCATGATTGCATTCATCCCAGGAAGATTTTTTTCTTTAAATTCAAAATTCTGACCAATTTAAAAGCTCACAGCACCTGGTATTCCAAGTGAGTCTCCCGCACATGTACTAACCAGGCCCGTGCCTGCTTGGCTTCCGAGATCTGATGAGATTGGGCACTCCCAGGCAGGTATGGCCGTGAGCTGGAGTACAGTATAGAAAACATAGTATATATAGATTTGTCACAATTTTAAACAACTTCAGCAACAAAGGCAACTTTCTTTAACCAGACAACTAAAACACATTTTTCTACAATCAGTTGTCAAGTCCTGAATTCCATGATCGCATTCATCCCAGGCAGATTTTTTTCTTTAAATTCAAAATTCTGACCAATTTAAAAGCTCACAGCACCTGGTATTCCAAGTGAGTCTCCTGCACATGTACTAGCCAGGCCCGTGCCTGCTTGGCTTCCAAGATCTGACGAGATTGGGCACTCTCAGGTGGGTATGGCCGCGAGCTGGAGTACGGTATAGAAAACATAGTATATATAGATTTGTCACAATTTTAAACAACTTCAGCAACAAAGGCAACTTTCTTTAACCAGACAACTAAAACACATTTTTCTACAATCAGTCGTCAAGTCCTGAATTCCATGATTGCATTCATCCCAGGAAGATTTTTTTCTTTAAATTCAAAATTCTGACCAATTTAAAAGCTCACAGCACCTGGTATTCCAAGTGAGTCTCCCGCACATGTACTAACCATGCCCGTGCCTGCTTGGCTTCCAAGATCTGATGAGATTGGGCACTCCCAGGCAGGTATGGCCGTGAGCCGGAGTACAGTATAGAAACATAGTATATATAGATTTGTCACAATTTTAAACAACTTCAGCAACAAAGGCCACTTTCTTTAACCAGACAACTAAAACACATTTTTCTACAATCAGTCGTCAAGTCCTGAATTCAATGATTGCATTCATCCCAGGAAGATTTTTTTCTTTAAATTCAAAATTCTGACCAATTTAAAAGCTCACAGCACCTGGTATTCCAAGTGAGTCTCCTGCACATGTACTAACCAGGCCCGTGCCTGCTTTGCTTCCAAGATCCGACGAGATTGGGCACTCTCAGGCGGGTATGGCCGTGAGCTGGAGTACGGTATAGAAAACATAGTATATATAGATTTGTCACAATTTTAAACAACTTCAGCAACAAAGGCAACTTTCTTTAACCAGACAACTAAAACACATTTTTCTACAATCAGTCGTCAAGTCCTGAATTCCATGATTGCATTCATCCCAGGAAGATTTTTTTCTTTAAATTCAAAATTCTGACCAATTTAAAAGCTCACAGCACCTGGTATTCCAAGTGAGTCTCCCGCACATGTACTAGCCAGGCCCGTGCCCGCTTGGCTTCCAAGATCTGATGAGATTGGGCACTCCCAGGTAGGTATGGCCGTGAGCTGGAGTACAGTATAGAAAACATAGTATATATAGATTTGTCACAATTTTAAACAACTTCAGCAACAAAGGCAACTTTCTTTAACCAGACAACTAAAACACATTTTTCTACAATCAGTTGTCAAGTCCTGAATTCCATGATCGCATTCATCCCAGGAAGATTTCTTTCTTTAAATTCAAAATTCTGACCAATTTAAAAGCTCACAGCACCTGGTATTCCAAGTGAGTCTCCTGCACATGTACTAACCAGGCCCGTGCCTGCTTGGCTTCCAAGATCTGATGAGACTGGGCACTCCCAGGCAGGTATGGCCGCGAGCTAGAGCACGTCATAGAAAACATAGTATATATAGATTTGTCACAATTTTAAACAACTTCAGCAACAAAGGCAACTTTCTTTAACCAGACAACTAAAACACATTTTTCTACAATCAGTCGTCAAGTCCTGAATTCAATGATTGCATTCATCCCAGGAAGATTTTTTTCTTTAAATTCAAAATTCTGACCAATTTAAAAGCTCACAGCACCTGGTATTCCAAGTGAGTCTCCCGCACATGTACTAACCAGGCCCGTGCCTGCCTGGCTTCCAAGATCTGATGAGATTGGGCACTCCCAGGCAGGTATGGCCGTGAGCTGGAGTACAGTATAGAAAACATAGTATATATAGATTTGTCACAATTTTAAACAACTTCAGCAACAAAGGCAACTTTCTTTAACCAGACAACTAAAACACATTTTTCTACAATCAGTCGTCAAGTCCTGAATTCCATGATCGCATTCATCCCAGGTAGATTTTTTTCTGTCAATTCAAAATTCTGACCAATTTAAAAGCTCACAGCACCTGGTGTTCCAAGTGAGTCTCCTGCGCACGTACTAACCAGGCCCGCGCCTGCTTGGCTTCCAAGATCTGACGAGATTGGGCACTCCCAGGCAGGTATGGCCGTGAGCTGGAGCAGAGTATAGAAAACATAGTATATATAGATTTGTCACAATTTTAAACAACTTCAGCAACAAAGGCAACTTTCTTTAACCAGACAACTAAAACACATTTTTCTACAATCAGTTGTCAAGTCCTGAATTCCATGATCGCATTCATCCCAGGAAGATTTTTTTCTTTAAATTCAAAATTCTGACCAATTTAAAAGCTCACAGCACCTGGTATTCCAAGTGAGTCTCCTGCACATGTACTAACCAGGCCCATGCCTGCCTGGCTTCCAAGATCTGATGAGATTGGGCACTCCCAGGCAGGCATGGCCGTGAGCTGGAGTACAGTATAGAAAACATAGTATATATAGATTTGTCACAATTTTAAACAACTTCAGCAACAAAGGCAACTTTCTTTAACCAGACAACTAAAACACATTTTTCTACAATCAGTTGTCAAGTCCTGAATTCCATGATCGCATTCATCCCAGGTAGATTTTTTTCTGTCAATTCAAAATTCTGACCAATTTAAAAGCTCACAGCACCTGGTGTTCCAAGTGAGTCTCCTGCGCACGTACTAACCAGGCCCGCGCCTGCTTGGCTTCCAAGATCTGACGAGATTGGGCACTCCCAGGCAGGTATGGCCGTGAGCTGGAGCAGAGTATAGAAAACATAGTATATATAGATTTGTCACAATTTTAAACAACTTCAGCAACAAAGGCAACTTTCTTTAACCAGACAACTAAAACACATTTTTCTACAATCAGTTGTCAAGTCCTGAATTCCATGATCGCATTCATCCCAGGAAGATTTTTTTCTTTAAATTCAAAATTCTGACCAATTTAAAAGCTCACAGCACCTGGTATTCCAAGTGAGTCTCCTGCACATGTACTAACCAGGCCCATGCCTGCCTGGCTTCCAAGATCTGATGAGATTGGGCACTCCCAGGCAGGCATGGCCGTGAGCTGGAGTACAGTATAGAAAACATAGTATATATAGATTTGTCACAATTTTAAACAACTTCAGCAACAAAGGCAACTTTCTTTAACCAGACAACTAAAACACATTTTTCTACAATCAGTTGTCAAGTCCTGAATTCCATGATCGCATTCATCCCAGGAAGATTTTTTTCTTTAAATTCAAAATTCTGACCAATTTAAAAGCTCACAGCACCTGGCATTCCAAGTGAGTCTCCTGCACATGTACTAACCAGGCCCGTGCCTGCTTGGCTTCCAAGATCTGACGAGATTGGGCACTCTCAGGCGGGTATGGCCGTGAGCTGGAGTACGGTATAGAAAACATAGTATATATAGATTTGTCACAATTTTAAACAACTTCAGCAACAAAGGCAACTTTCTTTAACCAGACAACTAAAACACATTTTTCTACAATCAGTCGTCAAGTCCTGAATTCCATGATTGCATTCATCCCAGGAAGATTTTTTTCTTTAAATTCAAAATTCTGACCAATTTAAAAGCTCACAGCACCTGGTATTCCAAGTGAGTCTCCCGCACATGTACTAACCATGCCCGTGCCTGCTTGGCTTCCAAGATCTGATGAGATTGGGCACTCCCAGGCAGGTATGGCCGTGAGCCGGAGTACAGTATAGAAACATAGTATATATAGATTTGTCACAATTTTAAACAACTTCAGCAACAAAGGCAACTTTCTTTAACCAGACAACTAAAACACATTTTTCTACAATCAGTCGTCAAGTCCTGAATTCAATGATTGCATTCATCCCAGGAAGATTTTTTTCTTTAAATTCAAAATTCTGACCAATTTAAAAGCTCACAGCACCTGGTATTCCAAGTGAGTCTCCCGCACATGTACTAACCAGGCCCGTGCCTGCCTGGCTTCCAAGATCTGATGAGATTGGGCACTCCCAGGCAGGTATGGCCGTGAGCTGGAGTACAGTATAGAAAACATAGTATATATAGATTTGTCACAATTTTAAACAACTTCAGCAACAAAGGCAACTTTCTTTAACCAGACAACTAAAACACATTTTTCTACAATCAGTCGTCAAGTCCTGAATTCCATGATCGCATTCATCCCAGGTAGATTTTTTTCTGTCAATTCAAAATTCTGACCAATTTAAAAGCTCACAGCACCTGGTGTTCCAAGTGAGTCTCCTGCGCACGTACTAACCAGGCCCGCGCCTGCTTGGCTTCCAAGATCTGACGAGATTGGGCACTCCCAGGCAGGTATGGCCGTGAGCTGGAGCAGAGTATAGAAAACATAGTATATATAGATTTGTCACAATTTTAAACAACTTCAGCAACAAAGGCAACTTTCTTTAACCAGACAACTAAAACACATTTTTCTACAATCAGTTGTCAAGTCCTGAATTCCATGATCGCATTCATCCCAGGAAGATTTTTTTCTTTAAATTCAAAATTCTGACCAATTTAAAAGCTCACAGCACCTGGTATTCCAAGTGAGTCTCCTGCACATGTACTAACCAGGCCCATGCCTGCCTGGCTTCCAAGATCTGATGAGATTGGGCACTCCCAGGCAGGCATGGCCGTGAGCTGGAGTACAGTATAGAAAACATAGTATATATAGATTTGTCACAATTTTAAACAACTTCAGCAACAAAGGCAACTTTCTTTAACCAGACAACTAAAACACATTTTTCTACAATCAGTTGTCAAGTCCTGAATTCCATGATCGCATTCATCCCAGGAAGATTTTTTTCTTTAAATTCAAAATTCTGACCAATTTAAAAGCTCACAGCACCTGGCATTCCAAGTGAGTCTCCTGCACATGTACTAACCAGGCCCGTGCCTGCTTGGCTTCCAAGATCTGACGAGATTGGGCACTCTCAGGCGGGTATGGCCGTGAGCTGGAGTACGGTATAGAAAACATAGTATATATAGATTTGTCACAATTTTAAACAACTTCAGCAACAAAGGCAACTTTCTTTAACCAGACAACTAAAACACATTTTTCTACAATCAGTCGTCAAGTCCTGAATTCCATGATTGCATTCATCCCAGGAAGATTTTTTTCTTTAAATTCAAAATTCTGACCAATTTAAAAGCTCACAGCACCTGGTATTCCAAGTGAGTCTCCCGCACATGTACTAACCATGCCCGTGCCTGCTTGGCTTCCAAGATCTAATGAGATTGGGCACTCCCAGGTAGGTATGGCCGTGAGCTGGAGTACAGCATAGAAAACATAGTATATATAGATTTGTCACAATTTTAAACAACTTCAGCAACAAAGGCAACTTTCTTTAACCAGACAACTAAAACACATTTTTCTACAATCAGTTGTCAAGTCCTGAATTCCATGATCGCATTCATCCCAGGAAGATTTTTTTCTTTAAATTCAAAATTCTGACCAATTTAAAAGCTCACAGCACCTGGTATTCCAAGTGAGTCTCCTGCACATGTACTAACCAGGCCCGTGCCTGCTTGGCTTCCAAGATCTGATGAGACTGGGCACTCCCAGGCAGGTATGGCCGCGAGCTAGAGCACGTCATAGAAAACATAGTATATATAGATTTGTCACAATTTTAAACAACTTCAGCAACAAAGGCAACTTTCTTTAACCAGACAACTAAAACACATTTTTCTACAATCAGTCGTCAAGTCCTGAATTCCATGATCACATTCATCCCAGGTAGATTTTTTTTCTTTAAATTCAAAATTCTGACCAATTTAAACGCTCACAGCACCTGGTATTCCAAGTGAGTCTCCTGCACATGTACTAACCAGGCCCATGCCTGCCTGGCTTCCAAGATCTGATGAGATTGGGCACTCCCAGGCAGGCATGGCCGTGAGCTGGAGTACAGTATAGAAAACATAGTATATATAGATTTGTCACAATTTTAAACAACTTCAGCAACAAAGGCAACTTTCTTTAACCAGACAACTAAAACACATTTTTCTACAATCAGTCGTCAAGTCCTGAATTCCATGATTGCATTCATCCCAGGAAGATTTTTTTCTTTAAATTCAAAATTCTGACCAATTTAAAAGCTCACAGCACCTGGTATTCCAAGTGAGTCTCCCGCACATGTACTAACCATGCCCGTGCCTGCTTGGCTTCCAAGATCTGATGAGATTGGGCACTCCCAGGCAGGTATGGCCGTGAGCCGGAGTACAGTATAGAAACATAGTATATATAGATTTGTCACAATTTTAAACAACTTCAGCAACAAAGGCAACTTTCTTTAACCAGACAACTAAAACACATTTTTCTACAATCAGTCGTCAAGTCCTGAATTCAATGATTGCATTCATCCCAGGAAGATTTTTTTCTTTAAATTCAAAATTCTGACCAATTTAAAAGCTCACAGCACCTGGTATTCCAAGTGAGTCTCCCGCACATGTACTAACCAGGCCCGTGCCTGCCTGGCTTCCAAGATCTGATGAGATTGGGCACTCCCAGGCAGGTATGGCCGTGAGCCGGAGTACAGTATAGAAACATAGTATATATAGATTTGTCACAATTTTAAACAACTTCAGCAACAAAGGCAACTTTCTTTAACCAGACAACTAAAACACATTTTTCTACAATCAGTCGTCAAGTCCTGAATTCAATGATTGCATTCATCCCAGGAAGATTTTTTTCTTTAAATTCAAAATTCTGACCAATTTAAAAGCTCACAGCACCTGGTATTCCAAGTGAGTCTCCCGCACATGTACTAACCAGGCCCGTGCCTGCCTGGCTTCCAAGATCTGATGAGATTGGGCACTCCCAGGCAGGTATGGCCGTGAGCTGGAGTACAGTATAGAAAACATAGTATATATAGATTTGTCACAATTTTAAACAACTTCAGCAACAAAGGCAACTTTCTTTAACCAGACAACTAAAACACATTTTTCTACAATCAGTCGTCAAGTCCTGAATTCCATGATCGCATTCATCCCAGGTAGATTTTTTTCTGTCAATTCAAAATTCTGACCAATTTAAAAGCTCACAGCACCTGGCATTCCAAGTGAGTCTCCTGCACATGTACTAACCAGGCCCGTGCCTGCTTGGCTTCCAAGATCTGACGAGATTGGGCACTCTCAGGCGGGTATGGCCGTGAGCTGGAGTACGGTATAGAAAACATAGTATATATAGATTTGTCACAATTTTAAACAACTTCAGCAACAAAGGCAACTTTCTTTAACCAGACAACTAAAACACATTTTTCTACAATCAGTCGTCAAGTCCTGAATTCCATGATTGCATTCATCCCAGGAAGATTTTTTTCTTTAAATTCAAAATTCTGACCAATTTAAAAGCTCACAGCACCTGGTATTCCAAGTGAGTCTCCCGCACATGTACTAACCATGCCCGTGCCTGCTTGGCTTCCAAGATCTGATGAGATTGGGCACTCCCAGGCAGGTATGGCCGTGAGCCGGAGTACAGTATAGAAACATAGTATATATAGATTTGTCACAATTTTAAACAACTTCAGCAACAAAGGCAACTTTCTTTAACCAGACAACTAAAACACATTTTTCTACAATCAGTCGTCAAGTCCTGAATTCAATGATTGCATTCATCCCAGGAAGATTTTTTTCTTTAAATTCAAAATTCTGACCAATTTAAAAGCTCACAGCACCTGGTATTCCAAGTGAGTCTCCCGCACATGTACTAACCAGGCCCGTGCCTGCCTGGCTTCCAAGATCTGATGAGATTGGGCACTCCCAGGCAGGTATGGCCGTGAGCTGGAGTACAGTATAGAAAACATAGTATATATAGATTTGTCACAATTTTAAACAACTTCAGCAACAAAGGCAACTTTCTTTAACCAGACAACTAAAACACATTTTTCTACAATCAGTCGTCAAGTCCTGAATTCCATGATCGCATTCATCCCAGGTAGATTTTTTTCTGTCAATTCAAAATTCTGACCAATTTAAAAGCTCACAGCACCTGGTGTTCCAAGTGAGTCTCCTGCGCACGTACTAACCAGGCCCGCGCCTGCTTGGCTTCCAAGATCTGACGAGATTGGGCACTCCCAGGCAGGTATGGCCGTGAGCTGGAGCAGAGTATAGAAAACATAGTATATATAGATTTGTCACAATTTTAAACAACTTCAGCAACAAAGGCAACTTTCTTTAACCAGACAACTAAAACACATTTTTCTACAATCAGTTGTCAAGTCCTGAATTCCATGATCGCATTCATCCCAGGAAGATTTTTTTCTTTAAATTCAAAATTCTGACCAATTTAAAAGCTCACAGCACCTGGTATTCCAAGTGAGTCTCCTGCACATGTACTAACCAGGCCCATGCCTGCCTGGCTTCCAAGATCTGATGAGATTGGGCACTCCCAGGCAGGCATGGCCGTGAGCTGGAGTACAGTATAGAAAACATAGTATATATAGATTTGTCACAATTTTAAACAACTTCAGCAACAAAGGCAACTTTCTTTAACCAGACAACTAAAACACATTTTTCTACAATCAGTTGTCAAGTCCTGAATTCCATGATCGCATTCATCCCAGGAAGATTTTTTTCTTTAAATTCAAAATTCTGACCAATTTAAAAGCTCACAGCACCTGGCATTCCAAGTGAGTCTCCTGCACATGTACTAACCAGGCCCGTGCCTGCTTGGCTTCCAAGATCTGACGAGATTGGGCACTCTCAGGCGGGTATGGCCGTGAGCTGGAGTACGGTATAGAAAACATAGTATATATAGATTTGTCACAATTTTAAACAACTTCAGCAACAAAGGCAACTTTCTTTAACCAGACAACTAAAACACATTTTTCTACAATCAGTCGTCAAGTCCTGAATTCCATGATTGCATTCATCCCAGGAAGATTTTTTTCTTTAAATTCAAAATTCTGACCAATTTAAAAGCTCACAGCACCTGGTATTCCAAGTGAGTCTCCCGCACATGTACTAACCATGCCCGTGCCTGCTTGGCTTCCAAGATCTGATGAGATTGGGCACTCCCAGGTAGGTATGGCCGTGAGCTGGAGTACAGCATAGAAAACATAGTATATATAGATTTGTCACAATTTTAAACAACTTCAGCAACAAAGGCAACTTTCTTTAACCAGACAACTAAAACACATTTTTCTACAATCAGTTGTCAAGTCCTGAATTCCATGATCGCATTCATCCCAGGCAGATTTTTTTCTTTAAATTCAAAATTCTGACCAATTTAAAAGCTCACAGCACCTGGTATTCCAAGTGAGTCTCCTGCACATGTACTAGCCAGGCCCGTGCCTGCTTGGCTTCCAAGATCTGACGAGATTGGGCACTCTCAGGTGGGTATGGCCGCGAGCTGGAGTACGGTATAGAAAACATAGTATATATAGATTTGTCACAATTTTAAACAACTTCAGCAACAAAGGCAACTTTCTTTAACCAGACAACTAAAACACATTTTTCTACAATCAGTCGTCAAGTCCTGAATTCCATGATTGCATTCATCCCAGGAAGATTTTTTTCTTTAAATTCAAAATTCTGACCAATTTAAAAGCTCACAGCACCTGGTATTCCAAGTGAGTCTCCCGCACATGTACTAACCATGCCCGTGCCTGCTTGGCTTCCAAGATCTGATGAGATTGGGCACTCCCAGGCAGGT
Source organism: Brachionichthys hirsutus (assembly GCF_040956055.1). Classification (NCBI taxonomy): domain Eukaryota; kingdom Metazoa; phylum Chordata; class Actinopteri; order Lophiiformes; family Brachionichthyidae; genus Brachionichthys; species Brachionichthys hirsutus. The sequence goes on from NC_090903.1 coordinate 1,430,141, forward strand.
ATGGCCGTGAGCCGGAGTACAGTATAGAAACATAGTATATATAGATTTGTCACAATTTTAAACAACTTCAGCAACAAAGGCCACTTTCTTTAACCAGACAACTAAAACACATTTTTCTACAATCAGTCGTCAAGTCCTGAATTCAATGATTGCATTCATCCCAGGAAGATTTTTTTCTTTAAATTCAAAATTCTGACCAATTTAAAAGCTCACAGCACCTGGTATTCCAAGTGAGTCTCCTGCACATGTACTAACCAGGCCCGTGCCTGCTTTGCTTCCAAGATCCGACGAGATTGGGCACTCTCAGGCGGGTATGGCCGTGAGCTGGAGTACGGTATAGAAAACATAGTATATATAGATTTGTCACAATTTTAAACAACTTCAGCAACAAAGGCAACTTTCTTTAACCAGACAACTAAAACACATTTTTCTACAATCAGTCGTCAAGTCCTGAATTCCATGATTGCATTCATCCCAGGAAGATTTTTTTCTTTAAATTCAAAATTCTGACCAATTTAAAAGCTCACAGCACCTGGTATTCCAAGTGAGTCTCCCGCACATGTACTAGCCAGGCCCGTGCCCGCTTGGCTTCCAAGATCTGATGAGATTGGGCACTCCCAGGTAGGTATGGCCGTGAGCTGGAGTACAGTATAGAAAACATAGTATATATAGATTTGTCACAATTTTAAACAACTTCAGCAACAAAGGCAACTTTCTTTAACCAGACAACTAAAACACATTTTTCTACAATCAGTTGTCAAGTCCTGAATTCCATGATCGCATTCATCCCAGGAAGATTTCTTTCTTTAAATTCAAAATTCTGACCAATTTAAAAGCTCACAGCACCTGGTATTCCAAGTGAGTCTCCTGCACATGTACTAACCAGGCCCGTGCCTGCTTGGCTTCCAAGATCTGATGAGACTGGGCACTCCCAGGCAGGTATGGCCGCGAGCTAGAGCACGTCATAGAAAACATAGTATATATAGATTTGTCACAATTTTAAACAACTTCAGCAACAAAGGCAACTTTCTTTAACCAGACAACTAAAACACATTTTTCTACAATCAGTCGTCAAGTCCTGAATTCAATGATTGCATTCATCCCAGGAAGATTTTTTTCTTTAAATTCAAAATTCTGACCAATTTAAAAGCTCACAGCACCTGGTATTCCAAGTGAGTCTCCCGCACATGTACTAACCAGGCCCGTGCCTGCCTGGCTTCCAAGATCTGATGAGATTGGGCACTCCCAGGCAGGTATGGCCGTGAGCTGGAGTACAGTATAGAAAACATAGTATATATAGATTTGTCACAATTTTAAACAACTTCAGCAACAAAGGCAACTTTCTTTAACCAGACAACTAAAACACATTTTTCTACAATCAGTCGTCAAGTCCTGAATTCCATGATCGCATTCATCCCAGGTAGATTTTTTTCTGTCAATTCAAAATTCTGACCAATTTAAAAGCTCACAGCACCTGGTGTTCCAAGTGAGTCTCCTGCGCACGTACTAACCAGGCCCGCGCCTGCTTGGCTTCCAAGATCTGACGAGATTGGGCACTCCCAGGCAGGTATGGCCGTGAGCTGGAGCAGAGTATAGAAAACATAGTATATATAGATTTGTCACAATTTTAAACAACTTCAGCAACAAAGGCAACTTTCTTTAACCAGACAACTAAAACACATTTTTCTACAATCAGTTGTCAAGTCCTGAATTCCATGATCGCATTCATCCCAGGAAGATTTTTTTCTTTAAATTCAAAATTCTGACCAATTTAAAAGCTCACAGCACCTGGTATTCCAAGTGAGTCTCCTGCACATGTACTAACCAGGCCCATGCCTGCCTGGCTTCCAAGATCTGATGAGATTGGGCACTCCCAGGCAGGCATGGCCGTGAGCTGGAGTACAGTATAGAAAACATAGTATATATAGATTTGTCACAATTTTAAACAACTTCAGCAACAAAGGCAACTTTCTTTAACCAGACAACTAAAACACATTTTTCTACAATCAGTTGTCAAGTCCTGAATTCCATGATCGCATTCATCCCAGGTAGATTTTTTTCTGTCAATTCAAAATTCTGACCAATTTAAAAGCTCACAGCACCTGGTGTTCCAAGTGAGTCTCCTGCGCACGTACTAACCAGGCCCGCGCCTGCTTGGCTTCCAAGATCTGACGAGATTGGGCACTCCCAGGCAGGTATGGCCGTGAGCTGGAGCAGAGTATAGAAAACATAGTATATATAGATTTGTCACAATTTTAAACAACTTCAGCAACAAAGGCAACTTTCTTTAACCAGACAACTAAAACACATTTTTCTACAATCAGTTGTCAAGTCCTGAATTCCATGATCGCATTCATCCCAGGAAGATTTTTTTCTTTAAATTCAAAATTCTGACCAATTTAAAAGCTCACAGCACCTGGTATTCCAAGTGAGTCTCCTGCACATGTACTAACCAGGCCCATGCCTGCCTGGCTTCCAAGATCTGATGAGATTGGGCACTCCCAGGCAGGCATGGCCGTGAGCTGGAGTACAGTATAGAAAACATAGTATATATAGATTTGTCACAATTTTAAACAACTTCAGCAACAAAGGCAACTTTCTTTAACCAGACAACTAAAACACATTTTTCTACAATCAGTTGTCAAGTCCTGAATTCCATGATCGCATTCATCCCAGGAAGATTTTTTTCTTTAAATTCAAAATTCTGACCAATTTAAAAGCTCACAGCACCTGGCATTCCAAGTGAGTCTCCTGCACATGTACTAACCAGGCCCGTGCCTGCTTGGCTTCCAAGATCTGACGAGATTGGGCACTCTCAGGCGGGTATGGCCGTGAGCTGGAGTACGGTATAGAAAACATAGTATATATAGATTTGTCACAATTTTAAACAACTTCAGCAACAAAGGCAACTTTCTTTAACCAGACAACTAAAACACATTTTTCTACAATCAGTCGTCAAGTCCTGAATTCCATGATTGCATTCATCCCAGGAAGATTTTTTTCTTTAAATTCAAAATTCTGACCAATTTAAAAGCTCACAGCACCTGGTATTCCAAGTGAGTCTCCCGCACATGTACTAACCATGCCCGTGCCTGCTTGGCTTCCAAGATCTGATGAGATTGGGCACTCCCAGGCAGGTATGGCCGTGAGCCGGAGTACAGTATAGAAACATAGTATATATAGATTTGTCACAATTTTAAACAACTTCAGCAACAAAGGCAACTTTCTTTAACCAGACAACTAAAACACATTTTTCTACAATCAGTCGTCAAGTCCTGAATTCAATGATTGCATTCATCCCAGGAAGATTTTTTTCTTTAAATTCAAAATTCTGACCAATTTAAAAGCTCACAGCACCTGGTATTCCAAGTGAGTCTCCCGCACATGTACTAACCAGGCCCGTGCCTGCCTGGCTTCCAAGATCTGATGAGATTGGGCACTCCCAGGCAGGTATGGCCGTGAGCTGGAGTACAGTATAGAAAACATAGTATATATAGATTTGTCACAATTTTAAACAACTTCAGCAACAAAGGCAACTTTCTTTAACCAGACAACTAAAACACATTTTTCTACAATCAGTCGTCAAGTCCTGAATTCCATGATCGCATTCATCCCAGGTAGATTTTTTTCTGTCAATTCAAAATTCTGACCAATTTAAAAGCTCACAGCACCTGGTGTTCCAAGTGAGTCTCCTGCGCACGTACTAACCAGGCCCGCGCCTGCTTGGCTTCCAAGATCTGACGAGATTGGGCACTCCCAGGCAGGTATGGCCGTGAGCTGGAGCAGAGTATAGAAAACATAGTATATATAGATTTGTCACAATTTTAAACAACTTCAGCAACAAAGGCAACTTTCTTTAACCAGACAACTAAAACACATTTTTCTACAATCAGTTGTCAAGTCCTGAATTCCATGATCGCATTCATCCCAGGAAGATTTTTTTCTTTAAATTCAAAATTCTGACCAATTTAAAAGCTCACAGCACCTGGTATTCCAAGTGAGTCTCCTGCACATGTACTAACCAGGCCCATGCCTGCCTGGCTTCCAAGATCTGATGAGATTGGGCACTCCCAGGCAGGCATGGCCGTGAGCTGGAGTACAGTATAGAAAACATAGTATATATAGATTTGTCACAATTTTAAACAACTTCAGCAACAAAGGCAACTTTCTTTAACCAGACAACTAAAACACATTTTTCTACAATCAGTTGTCAAGTCCTGAATTCCATGATCGCATTCATCCCAGGAAGATTTTTTTCTTTAAATTCAAAATTCTGACCAATTTAAAAGCTCACAGCACCTGGCATTCCAAGTGAGTCTCCTGCACATGTACTAACCAGGCCCGTGCCTGCTTGGCTTCCAAGATCTGACGAGATTGGGCACTCTCAGGCGGGTATGGCCGTGAGCTGGAGTACGGTATAGAAAACATAGTATATATAGATTTGTCACAATTTTAAACAACTTCAGCAACAAAGGCAACTTTCTTTAACCAGACAACTAAAACACATTTTTCTACAATCAGTCGTCAAGTCCTGAATTCCATGATTGCATTCATCCCAGGAAGATTTTTTTCTTTAAATTCAAAATTCTGACCAATTTAAAAGCTCACAGCACCTGGTATTCCAAGTGAGTCTCCCGCACATGTACTAACCATGCCCGTGCCTGCTTGGCTTCCAAGATCTAATGAGATTGGGCACTCCCAGGTAGGTATGGCCGTGAGCTGGAGTACAGCATAGAAAACATAGTATATATAGATTTGTCACAATTTTAAACAACTTCAGCAACAAAGGCAACTTTCTTTAACCAGACAACTAAAACACATTTTTCTACAATCAGTTGTCAAGTCCTGAATTCCATGATCGCATTCATCCCAGGAAGATTTTTTTCTTTAAATTCAAAATTCTGACCAATTTAAAAGCTCACAGCACCTGGTATTCCAAGTGAGTCTCCTGCACATGTACTAACCAGGCCCGTGCCTGCTTGGCTTCCAAGATCTGATGAGACTGGGCACTCCCAGGCAGGTATGGCCGCGAGCTAGAGCACGTCATAGAAAACATAGTATATATAGATTTGTCACAATTTTAAACAACTTCAGCAACAAAGGCAACTTTCTTTAACCAGACAACTAAAACACATTTTTCTACAATCAGTCGTCAAGTCCTGAATTCCATGATCACATTCATCCCAGGTAGATTTTTTTTCTTTAAATTCAAAATTCTGACCAATTTAAACGCTCACAGCACCTGGTATTCCAAGTGAGTCTCCTGCACATGTACTAACCAGGCCCATGCCTGCCTGGCTTCCAAGATCTGATGAGATTGGGCACTCCCAGGCAGGCATGGCCGTGAGCTGGAGTACAGTATAGAAAACATAGTATATATAGATTTGTCACAATTTTAAACAACTTCAGCAACAAAGGCAACTTTCTTTAACCAGACAACTAAAACACATTTTTCTACAATCAGTCGTCAAGTCCTGAATTCCATGATTGCATTCATCCCAGGAAGATTTTTTTCTTTAAATTCAAAATTCTGACCAATTTAAAAGCTCACAGCACCTGGTATTCCAAGTGAGTCTCCCGCACATGTACTAACCATGCCCGTGCCTGCTTGGCTTCCAAGATCTGATGAGATTGGGCACTCCCAGGCAGGTATGGCCGTGAGCCGGAGTACAGTATAGAAACATAGTATATATAGATTTGTCACAATTTTAAACAACTTCAGCAACAAAGGCAACTTTCTTTAACCAGACAACTAAAACACATTTTTCTACAATCAGTCGTCAAGTCCTGAATTCAATGATTGCATTCATCCCAGGAAGATTTTTTTCTTTAAATTCAAAATTCTGACCAATTTAAAAGCTCACAGCACCTGGTATTCCAAGTGAGTCTCCCGCACATGTACTAACCAGGCCCGTGCCTGCCTGGCTTCCAAGATCTGATGAGATTGGGCACTCCCAGGCAGGTATGGCCGTGAGCTGGAGTACAGTATAGAAAACATAGTATATATAGATTTGTCACAATTTTAAACAACTTCAGCAACAAAGGCAACTTTCTTTAACCAGACAACTAAAACACATTTTTCTACAATCAGTCGTCAAGTCCTGAATTCCATGATCGCATTCATCCCAGGTAGATTTTTTTCTGTCAATTCAAAATTCTGACCAATTTAAAAGCTCACAGCACCTGGCATTCCAAGTGAGTCTCCTGCACATGTACTAACCAGGCCCGTGCCTGCTTGGCTTCCAAGATCTGACGAGATTGGGCACTCTCAGGCGGGTATGGCCGTGAGCTGGAGTACGGTATAGAAAACATAGTATATATAGATTTGTCACAATTTTAAACAACTTCAGCAACAAAGGCAACTTTCTTTAACCAGACAACTAAAACACATTTTTCTACAATCAGTCGTCAAGTCCTGAATTCCATGATTGCATTCATCCCAGGAAGATTTTTTTCTTTAAATTCAAAATTCTGACCAATTTAAAAGCTCACAGCACCTGGTATTCCAAGTGAGTCTCCCGCACATGTACTAACCATGCCCGTGCCTGCTTGGCTTCCAAGATCTGATGAGATTGGGCACTCCCAGGCAGGTATGGCCGTGAGCCGGAGTACAGTATAGAAACATAGTATATATAGATTTGTCACAATTTTAAACAACTTCAGCAACAAAGGCAACTTTCTTTAACCAGACAACTAAAACACATTTTTCTACAATCAGTCGTCAAGTCCTGAATTCAATGATTGCATTCATCCCAGGAAGATTTTTTTCTTTAAATTCAAAATTCTGACCAATTTAAAAGCTCACAGCACCTGGTATTCCAAGTGAGTCTCCCGCACATGTACTAACCAGGCCCGTGCCTGCCTGGCTTCCAAGATCTGATGAGATTGGGCACTCCCAGGCAGGTATGGCCGTGAGCTGGAGTACAGTATAGAAAACATAGTATATATAGATTTGTCACAATTTTAAACAACTTCAGCAACAAAGGCAACTTTCTTTAACCAGACAACTAAAACACATTTTTCTACAATCAGTCGTCAAGTCCTGAATTCCATGATCGCATTCATCCCAGGTAGATTTTTTTCTGTCAATTCAAAATTCTGACCAATTTAAAAGCTCACAGCACCTGGTGTTCCAAGTGAGTCTCCTGCGCACGTACTAACCAGGCCCGCGCCTGCTTGGCTTCCAAGATCTGACGAGATTGGGCACTCCCAGGCAGGTATGGCCGTGAGCTGGAGCAGAGTATAGAAAACATAGTATATATAGATTTGTCACAATTTTAAACAACTTCAGCAACAAAGGCAACTTTCTTTAACCAGACAACTAAAACACATTTTTCTACAATCAGTTGTCAAGTCCTGAATTCCATGATCGCATTCATCCCAGGAAGATTTTTTTCTTTAAATTCAAAATTCTGACCAATTTAAAAGCTCACAGCACCTGGTATTCCAAGTGAGTCTCCTGCACATGTACTAACCAGGCCCATGCCTGCCTGGCTTCCAAGATCTGATGAGATTGGGCACTCCCAGGCAGGCATGGCCGTGAGCTGGAGTACAGTATAGAAAACATAGTATATATAGATTTGTCACAATTTTAAACAACTTCAGCAACAAAGGCAACTTTCTTTAACCAGACAACTAAAACACATTTTTCTACAATCAGTTGTCAAGTCCTGAATTCCATGATCGCATTCATCCCAGGAAGATTTTTTTCTTTAAATTCAAAATTCTGACCAATTTAAAAGCTCACAGCACCTGGCATTCCAAGTGAGTCTCCTGCACATGTACTAACCAGGCCCGTGCCTGCTTGGCTTCCAAGATCTGACGAGATTGGGCACTCTCAGGCGGGTATGGCCGTGAGCTGGAGTACGGTATAGAAAACATAGTATATATAGATTTGTCACAATTTTAAACAACTTCAGCAACAAAGGCAACTTTCTTTAACCAGACAACTAAAACACATTTTTCTACAATCAGTCGTCAAGTCCTGAATTCCATGATTGCATTCATCCCAGGAAGATTTTTTTCTTTAAATTCAAAATTCTGACCAATTTAAAAGCTCACAGCACCTGGTATTCCAAGTGAGTCTCCCGCACATGTACTAACCATGCCCGTGCCTGCTTGGCTTCCAAGATCTGATGAGATTGGGCACTCCCAGGTAGGTATGGCCGTGAGCTGGAGTACAGCATAGAAAACATAGTATATATAGATTTGTCACAATTTTAAACAACTTCAGCAACAAAGGCAACTTTCTTTAACCAGACAACTAAAACACATTTTTCTACAATCAGTTGTCAAGTCCTGAATTCCATGATCGCATTCATCCCAGGAAGATGTTTTTCTTTAAATTCAAAATTCTGACCAATTTAAAAGCTCACAGCACCTGGTATTCCAAGTGAGTCTCCTGCACATGTACTAACCAGGCCCGTGCCTGCTTGGCTTCCAAGATCTGATGAG